>NC_029786.2:89004391-89005417 GCF_000816755.2 Arachis ipaensis
CACAGAATAATTGATTGTTGTATTTATGATTATAATTAGTTAACTAATCATTCTATGACACATAATATTAATCTGTCATATCATTATGTCTAGGGGTGCACAGACCCGGCCCGATTCGAAGGTCCAGCCCTGTCCCGAACATTTTTGGGACTAATTTGGTGTGATTTCATCGGGTTTAGGACCGGATAAGGATCTCAAATATAGACCCGGTCATTATTTCGGGTCGGGTCTTGGCCATAGCTCGGGTCACCCAAAGTCGGCCCGGTGACCCGGTCATCATACAAAATTAATATTTTGTGTTATTAGTCATTATAAGACTATAAGTTAATGTTTTATGTTTAGAATGCATAAGACTTAGACTAATGCATAATATTGTGTTATTTGTATTGATTTAAATATTTGGTATTATTAGACAATATTAGTATTGATTGTGGTTATACTTTAGTATTGATTGTGGTTATGCTTTAATTTTGAAGAAGGGTTGGTTCTTGTTATATTTTTCTAAGTGAATTTTACCATGTTAAATAATGGTTGGAGTCTTGAAAATTTGGATATTTTTACATGCTAGCTTACAAGAAGGTATCAACGTAATGTAATGTTAACGGCCCGGTTTTCACCCGATATAATTGTGGCCCGAAAGTGTATTGGTTTCATCGGGTCTAGGGTCGAGTTCGAGTCTAATAAATAAACCCGGTGTATATTTTAGGTCGGGTCTAGGTCACATTAAACCCTGCTTCACCCGACTCATGTGCACCCCTAATTATGTCATATGACAATTAGCATAATATGTTGTGACAAATCTAATAAATTTTGACAAAAACAAAATAAATTTAGAATAATATTACACATTTAAATTTTTTATAAATTGAGTCCAATTAAATTAATCAATAAAATTTAAAATAATATTAATTATAATTAATTTTTGTTATATTAAATTAACTTAATTAAATTTAAATAACAAACAAACTTAGATGTATAATATTATTTATAAATTTAATAATATAATAAATTTTAATAAATATTATT
>NC_029786.2:89005441-89006858 GCF_000816755.2 Arachis ipaensis
CATAGATTCATTTTGGGTGACACATTATCATTTATCGAAAAGAGAGACCGACTTGATTTTTAGTTATATGTTTTATGAATTATTATGGTTAACAAAAATTTGTAGAGACTACTTTAAAAATTAAATTAATTTTTAAAAACGAATTTGAGTATTAACCCTATATAAATGAGTAATAAAATTCTATATTTAAGTCATATTCCTAATCAAGTTTAATCAAATATTTTAAATTCACGCGTCTGCCATCACTTTTTCTTCTTAAATTCACGCGTGTGCCGTCACTTCGTTATATTTCTCTTTCGTTATCATCATCACCAATACCACCACCATTTCATCCTCTTTCTTTTTTCATTTGAATTTCTTCTTTTCTTTATTTTTTCTTCTCCTTCTCCTTTATTAGCATTATCATCATAATCATCATCATTATCGTTATCATCATTTTCTTCTTGTACATATCGTTGTTATCGTTATCGTCATTGTTATTGTTATCGTTATTGTTATTGTTGAATTTTTGCCATGTTGATGATGTTATCTGATCCAAAATTAATTTTCGTTGTATTTTTATTCGTGATTCAGTCTTGTTTGTATGATTGTTTTCAAACTGAGTTAATTGTGTCGCAATCCATTATGTAATTTCGGTTCATTTCTAAGTGAATTAAGGTGCATTTGGACTCGTTGTCCTGCACAATTCAAAACTCTTTCTCCTCATCTTCTACTGCTTTTTTTTTCTTCTTTTTCATTTTTTCCTTTTTCATTTTCACTTTCTTATTTTATTTTCTCAAAATTCTTTTTTATTTACTCTCTTGAGAAGAATAAAACTAAAAAAAAGAAAAGAAAATATCAAAAAAAAAGAAAAAACATATTAATGACGTTATCTGATCCAAAATTGATTTTGGATGTGTTTTTGTTCATGATTCAGTCTTGTTTATGTGCTTGTTTTTTAACTGAGTTTATGTGTCGCAATCATTTTGGTACATTTTTGAGTTAATTGTATCGCAATTGTTATGTAATTTGGTTCATTTTTTAGTGAATTAATATGCATTTGGATTCGTTATGAAAACACGCGAAAAAGAAGAGGAGGAGGAGGAGGAGGAGACAATGATAACGTAGCACGTAAACATAAATGACTTAGTTGAAAGAATGATGTGCGTGCGTATAATCATGTTCTTTTTAACAAGAGTGATTTTTATTGGTATGGAATATATTTAGTTGGACTTTGATAACATATTACTTGGGTGTAGCAAATTTGATAAATGAGCAAGGCAGGGCAAAATCTTTTTACAAACAGACCAAATTCTTAAGAGCTAAAAGATTGACCATCGATAATAAAAAATCTCCTAAGATTATCTATCTAACACGAAAATGCTAAAGGATATATTAAAGTAATGAAAACTTTGAATTATATACTAATATATTAATA
>NC_029786.2:89006969-89014753 GCF_000816755.2 Arachis ipaensis
CTTATCGTGCACTTTAAAAACTATATATCATGACTCTAAACAACAACCACAACAACAATAATAAATCCTTTGATATGAAACGAACATTTAAAAAATAAAAATAAATATAAATAAATAAAGGACCTACTAGCTGCTAGAGATTCATAGTGATTCCACACTCTCAACAAAATAGTGATTAAAATTACTGTGTTTTAAATGTTACATGGCCCACGGCTAGCTGTTCGTTTACCATCCTGATGTCTAATACTTGCTCGTCTATGCTGTCACATAGACACCATAGTTATTATTTTTCTACTTTGCTGTATGTCAAGAATTTACTCATGCAAGTACTAATGCCCCACATGGTGGTTCAAGCTATTACTTGCTTTGTAATTAGAGATAGGGACGAATTCACCTCACAAAGTTGAATGATGCATTGAAGTGGATCATTAACTATATGGGGACAAACCCTGCCAAGATCGTATACAAGCATATGATATACTTTTTTTTGGCTTCACGACTTGAGTAACCATGTCCATGACGAAGATCGAACTTTCGACATTCAATATTTGGTTAACGAATGATAAACCACCATGTTGAACCGCACTTTGGTACTAATACTAATTCTTTTTTGGTTCAAAGGAAGAATTAAAATACTCCCAAAGTAAGTACCAGATATAGGGTTTGTATATAGGGACAGTTCTACTATATATGGTTTATAAAAGAATTCTACCTAACTCTTTAAAATAAAAGATAAATTATCCTCTTTTAACATGTTTAATAATTATTAGATAAAATGGATTAATTTATTGTAGTTAATATTAACTATTAATTTAACCTACGTTATTATAATCTAACTAGCTAATTAACTAAGGTATAAATTTTTTTGCAATTTATAAGAATTACTAGAAAAAATACATTTTGTAATTTTAACCAACAATAAAAATTTTAAAAAAATAAAAAACAAATAAAATTTTTAGTGCTTCTTTAAGGTTAAAAGACAATAGAAATTCTGTTTATGTCATTTTATTTTAAGACCAAGAGAAGGTACTATTACACTCTTTGCACCAGATCATTTATCATTCAATATTATTAACTAATTTTGTTCATATGTTCCTATTTATCAATCATTCAACATTATTAACTAATTTTTTTCATGTAGTATTATATAGACTAAAGTATCGTTTTTGTCCTCAATGTTTGGGGTAAGTTTTAAAATTGTCTTTAATGTTTAAATCGTCCTATTTAAGTCCCTAACGTTTTAAAATTGACTCAATGTTATTCTGCCGTTAGAGATCTGTTAACAGAATTGACGGCAGGACAAAATTGAGACGATTTTGAAACGTTAAGAACTTAAATAGGACGAAAATGTTAGGGACAAAAACGATATATAAAAATAAAGTTTAGTTTTATCCTTCAAAAATATCAAATTTTACCGTACATAGTTGTTGTTCAATTATTTTTTAATCACATATAAGTAAATTATACTTAATCACATTATTTTTATTCTAAATAAATTTATTTTTTTATAATTTTACTAAACATTTCATGATGAGTAAAAATCTTTAAGAGTAAAATTATAAAAAAATAAATGTATTTAGAATAAAAATAATGTGATTAAGTAATTTACTTAAATATGATTAAAAAAATAATTGAATAACTATGTACAGTAAAAGATTGATATTATTAAAGGATAAAATTAAAATTTATTTTTATGTATTATTTTTGTCCCCAACATTTTCATCCTATTTAAGTCCCTAATGTTTCAAAATTGTCTCAATTTTATCCCGCCATCAATTCTGTTAACAGATCCCTAACGGCAGGACAACATTGAGTTAATTTTGAAATGTTAGGGAGTAAAATAGGACGATTTAAACGTTAGGAACAACTTTAGGATTTACCCTAAACATTGAGAACAAAAACAATACTTTACTCTATTATATATGTACATGTAATCCTTCCTCTCTCTCTCTCTCTAAATGTTTTTTAGTTGCCCACGATATTTTCCAACTCAATAGGTTAAGGACTAATCCATCGCGAATCTAAACTCCATTTAAAGATGTGCTGCTGATGAATGGGTTACTGAAGGCGATAAATCTTTTATGTATGGTGATTTTTATAACTTGGTATTTTTTTTTTTGGGTCAAACACGAGTTAATCTTGAATCAATGTTCCTCTTAGCTCGGCCCATTTTCTTCCCCAGCACTAACCAAATATGAAGATCTCTATGGTTTTCAACATTATGGGAAGGCTTTGGAAAATGACGAGATTTTAGCTTTGTAGAAAACACAAACGATTTACACAACTAAACGACTAATAACTCCCCTTAAAAATGTTAAATTGTATTTATTTGTTAAATGCGTGAAAAATAATTGTCCACTAACATAAATTTTAATCACATTGCCATGCTTCAAAATTTTAATGTTTAAGAATCATTTTCAGGAGATATTTGAGGGGAGAAGATGGAAGTCAAATACACAATTCTGGAAGATATTTTATGGAGCATTCGAATTGTTCATTTTGCATGAGATATTGTTGAGAAATCCAATTAACGGATTCAGCCACCAAATCTTTGCATAAAACTTATATTGTTTTAATGAGAGCAAAGAACCTGATAATTCCTTTAACTCCTTATACATGTTACCATGCATACGGTGATACAGGCTTATATAGAAAACTTAGACATAATTGATCCCTGCAGCACCTTAATCAAGCTCTAACAGTATTTGCTATTTCTTAAACTGAAGTGTAACAAGTTCTTGTTGATTATCAAAAAGAGATCACATGAATAATTAGTAAATCAAACTAAATTAATGTCGACCCTTCATCTTGAATCAAAATAAGAAAAACTACTTGGCAAATTTCATCTTTCCTTGACACAAGGTGAAACAATTCTGCGTTTCACAAACCATATCAAAGATGTGAGTTTTTGCCACAAACTCCAAGAACTAATAATTTTAACTGAATTCCTAAAGTTAACACTAACAACTCGATGTGAGTTCTGAATTCTCCCTAACAATTCACAGCAGCTGATCAGCTGATATTTAAAAAATGGGTAATGGGTAATTCACGTGCCGGATAAGGAACATGGCGCTATATACTATGTGAGATCACATGAACAAAGAAGGCTACATGGATTGGAGAATAATATGCAAATAAGACTTCTAAAATGAAGCATTGTAATCACTGGATGACAACTGGACTGTAGAGAAAGAATAATATGAAGATGAGCTTAATGTGGCGAAAGCAGTTTGCAATATATCACAAATGTCTTGGAGTTCAGGTGGAGCCCTTGGTGATACATCAGGGGAAGAGAAGATTAAAATGAAAAAAATAAGCTCTGAAGATGTATCAACGAAGTTTGGCATGGCCGGTGATGCAAAAGCCAGAGTTAGATATGATAAGTAGGTTAGGCAGAGTCTGTTAACTTGCAACCGGTAGAGAAATCAGAATAACTTAAACGCAGCTTCAGTAGGTGCTCCTCAAACTGAAGTAATCCTAATGGCATCCTAAGTGTGTAGAAGATAAGGTCATGGAAATCAAAACAGAATAGATGACCATTACAAATGTAATGGGGAAATGAGCTAGGAGTGAATTAGGAATTCGGTCAATGAGATATTGATACTAATAATGGTCTTGAAACTTATGCCTATACAACATGGAAAAAAAAATAAAAAATAAAAATCAGTGACAAAGACAAGCTCGCTCACTACTTGGATGCGGAGGCTGTGTTTGGGAGCCAACAATACCATGAAATGAGACGACTAAAAATGGTGCAAGGAGAGGCAAGGGAAATAGTATAAGGATGGATGCCACCCTCTGTTTCGTTATGCAAGAAAGGATTGAACTTTGGAGGGTAAAAAGAAGTTGAGTTTTGAGTGGCAAGGGAAGAACACCATCACCGACCATCCAATGCCATTTAAATCCCTTTCTCTATAAGGCTTCCAAGACCAAACACACTTTAATTGCATTGGGTCATCCGCTTCCTGGTCATTCCCCCTTCACCGTCCTACCAAGCATAGACACCGGAAAAATTTGAGGCTTCAAAGACACACATTGTTCCCGATTCACATATCAGATGGCATGAAAAGACTTGGTGCTGAACAGGGTAAAGAGCAAACCATTTTATAGATTCTATTTAGAGCACACTAGTAACAGGCATCTAACAGAAAGTTTCAATATTTAACATAATATAAAATTATCCTAGAAGGAAAAATTGTTAGGAATACATTCTTCAGAGGTAATTTCTATTGGAGTTTCTCTCATAACATGAGTCTTCAACAACAAGCTTAAACATCACATCCAACAGCCAGGGCAAATGAGAGACTATACGAATGGCAATCACCTGCGGACAGGTGGTACACCCCTTCCAGGTGCAGCTCCACGGCCAGCAGCCTGAGCCTACATAAGCAACAATTTTCAGTTACACCGCATGTATTAAATCAACAAGCCCTTCAACTACAACAATTTAGAATAAATAACTGAATACAATAGAATGTGATAGAAATATATGGGGTGAAATAAAACAAAAATACAGAATGTAATAGATTCTCCATTCCATTGTTAGAATATCACAAGATAAAGTATGGAGAAATCCCATTGCCATACAATGGGAAAGGGTGGACCAAGAATGTATCTAAATTATATGGTCTCACCTTCCATTCGATTCCATTAAAATTGGAGGGAAGATAAAAAGGATTGTATTCAATATCATTCTATCCTATCCTATCCTAATTTTAAAATATACAAACAATGAGACCTAACACCATTCACCCCATTCCATTTTAATCCCATAACTTTCCCTCTATCCAAAACATAGCAAGAGAGTGAGATCTATAAAAAGGAAAAGGAAAAATACCTTTGCTCGCATTGCAACTGCTCGGCCTCTACCAACACCCAGAGATGCACCCTTGCCCTACATGAGATTCAAAGGTGTAAAATGCCAATAACAACAAACAAAGTATTCAATCAAAAAGCAAAAATAAAATGTACCTTAATTCTTGCATCCAAGCGCTTAAACATAGGAGCATTTTTAAGCATGTCTGGTATGACCATAAACCTGCCCCCAAAAAAATCTCATCAATTGCCTTAGTTCAAAAAATAGAATTAACATATCATTCAAACACGCAGCAACATATAGTAGATTCAATCCATCCAATATCCATACCTAACTTTGCTTCCTCGAATAAACACATGCTCAAGTTGCGATGTCCTTCCATCCTGAAGCAGGTCAAAGAAAACATCAGTCAAAAATTCAGCAACAACTCACATTACGAAGCACATTTTATGCAAAATATTTGCAATAACATTAAAAATCTCTTCAAATAAGTTAGTAACGGAGCATAAGATTATTGATTCGAAAAAAAATAGCGAAGTTGGGGGAAAAATGTGAACCTTCGCAGTGTAAGTGATACTCTCGAGTTGGCAGTTCCAGTTGTCCTCACACTCAATCATGCTGCCACGGTAGAGTTCTCCGCTTTTGAGCTCAACGGTGACAACGTGACCCGAAGCCTCGTGAAGAAGCTTCACTGGAATTCCCAAGCTTCTACTCATCTTCTTCTTCTTCTCTCTCTTTCAACGAAAAACCCTAGGTAATGTACTTGATGACCCTGTGCACAATAATTATAAACAACTACGCAAATTCAAAATATACAAAGAGGAGAAGGCGGCGAGAGGAGGAGGCGAAGCGGCAGTGAGCGGGGCTTCGCGGTGACAGTGAGAAGCGAGAAGAATTGAAGAATTGAAGAATGAAGACGAAGAGAGTAGAGAGAAATTCAGCCAGTTAGGGTTTCGGGTTTCCTTTTGGGTTTTAGGGATTTTGTTTTGACCCAAAACGAAGCGCTCGTCCCGATGCAAAATACATTGTTTTTTTTTTTTTTGTCATGATATATTGGGTTGAACCATCTTGTTTCAATTGTTCTGGTAATCAACCGAATTGGGCTCAGGTTCTTATCAAATTGGTTTGACCATCAGCTCCGGTCCAATTTCTAGAGCTATTTATATTAACTTAACGTAACAACTTACAAGTTAATCATGACCAAAAATAAGTAACAAGTTAACCAAAAATAACCTAGGATCACAAAAAAAAACATAACAAGTTAAACAATTATCTGACTCCAAAAAAGAAATATTAATAATGAGTAATATATAATTATAATCAACTGAAGTGATGAACGAAATCCAAATTCCAATTCGACTTGTTTAATATACGAGTTTAAGTTTAGGTTCACATTCAACTTTTTAGACTCATAAATAAACTTATCGAGTTATTAACGAACTCAGTTCGAGTTCGTTCATGAATCAACCTGAGTTACTCTTGGTATGAAGAAGCAGAACAACCAAAATTTGGGGTCAAACAATCAAAAAAGTTCCTCACGTGGGTGGTTTCATTTGCAACAATAGAACTTCTTAAAAACAACAAATTTCATAAATCCTCTTAGCAGTTAGCACCAACAGGCAACAAGGAAAATAGTGAAATAGATAAGATAAAATAAAATTTTCATAAAATGTTGGTGCAGACGTGCAGTGGGCCAACTGCAGCTAATTAAAACTCATGTTGAGGAGTGAGGACCACTGAATCTAATAGCCCTAAGCAACTCAAGAGTCACATTCTAATCAACCGATGCAATGATCCTTCAACAATTGCTGTGTTTGATTGGGAACTCACGCATTAACAATTTGTTGGCTCCTGAAGGAAACAACATGTTTTGATTTGCAAAGTTCCAAGTTGCAATTGATGCCTTCGTCTCTGCCTTTGGAAGTTTTTTCACATTTCGGGCACTGAAATATCTTTTGCCAGTTACTGTTAGACTTAATATATATAGCGTTTGTTGATTTATGTACTTATTTATTTATTTTTTTGACACGGCTTAACATATTTCCTATTATATTTTGCTGGTCATTACCATTATTATATTTCAAATTTTCAATATATTAGGTCCACCTGTTTTGTGTTGTTTAGTTTGGAATATAAGAATTAAGAAAAAGAAGTCATTTAGATAAAAGACGCCTAAAATGTTTTTTTTAAGATGTTTTTTAATAATTAAAATTTAACATATATAATCGATTGAATCATGTTATTTTTGTCAAAATTAGGCTAGACAAATTGATTTAACCGAAAAAATGGTGAATCAAATCTTGAATTGGTCTAAATTAATATTATTTTTTTATAAAAAATGACTACAATATCCTTATTATAGAGAATGATTAAAATACTCTTATTTTATATATATATTAATTTTAAAAATTGTAAATCCTAACCCTACGATAGAAAAATAAAGGACTAATATGTAGGATTAAAGAGCTATAATTTAAGATTCTCAAAATTAATATATATAATAGGAGTATTTTAGTCGTTTTCTATAATAAGGATATTGTAGTCATTTTTATAAAAAAATAATATTAATTTAGACCAATTCAAGATTTGATTTATCATTTTTGGGTCAGATTAATTTGTCTAGCCTAATTTTAACAAAAATAACACAATTTAATCGATTATATGTATTAAATTTGAATTATTAAAAAATATCTTTATAAAAAGACATTTTCAGCGTCTTTATTTAAGTCACTCTTAAAAAAAAATATGACCTTGACTGCGAGTAAAGATTTAATGTAACAAAAAATACACTACTTACATAAATTTCAGTTACACATTGAATACACTATTAAAATAATATTTAAAAAATTCTGATGCCCGACAGAAATACACTAACGATAAAATAACTAATAGAATGAATAACATGACAAACTTTTTTTTTTGGAATAATGGAGCTCAACATTAACATGAGAAACAGTGATGGATCCAA
>NC_029786.2:89014843-89026265 GCF_000816755.2 Arachis ipaensis
CCGATCCCCCAACCTGACCGGCCAAGGACTAATCCACTGCGGTATTGAGTTCTATTTTAAGAATTTGTCGCTGGCCAATAATTGTTGCATGCATAAGGCGGGATTCAAATATCCGACACTTATTTAAGCGAACTAGTGATGAGCTAACCACTAAACTAACCCAATTTAATTACACCAATCTCATTTAAATTGAGAATTAATCATTTTAGTAGACATCTAATATAAATTGTAAAATTGATTATTAAGTACTAAAAGTTAAATAAAAAATTATTATGAGATCAAATTTAATAATTTATAGAGACTAATAAAAATTATTATCATATATCACTCAAAAAAATTTTAAATAGTAGTAAAACACTTACCCCACAATAATATACATAAATCCGTCCTTGAGAACAAACTAAGGTTTATGGCATTGTTAATTATTTTAAAACTAAATAAACCCTAATTTTCCAAATCAATTCCCCAGTGTCCTCCCTCCTTTCCTAGTTTTATATCTCTCTTTAGTCTTTAGTTCCAAATCTATTTCCTCGCTATCTTTGATTTCTCCGGATTCAATTCCCTTCCTCTAAGATAATAGAAAATCACACAAGATAAAAAAAAAAAAAATTTACAAGATGAAAAATCAAAATTCCCAAATTAAGCAAATGAATTCTCTATTTAATGGCATAATCTTTATTTCTAACAACTGATCATGTTGATGAACAAAGAGATTTAGCATTTTTATTATTCAAGTATAATAATGAACTGAATGAATGAATATAGAGACTTAAAATAATAATGGCATACAAAGTCAGTGCACATATATTCCGAGCAAAAAAAATTAAAAAGAATAAAGAAGGTTATGTAAAGGCATTATAATTTTTTGATACTATTTTAGTAGTTTATTATTTTTAAAATAAGGATGATTTTTATTAATTATTACTATTCTAGTAGGACGGAAATTACAATTACAATTAGAATTAGATATTAGACAATAGATAATTATTACCAAGTCAAAACCTTGAAAGGTCGTGGACAATAAAGATAGCAAATGGTTAGCTTTTCCCATTTCTCACCTACAAAATATACCATATTGCTCCTTTCCGATTTAAAGAATAAAGGCATGCCAAATGCAACCCTAAAAAAAGAAACAATTACAAATTAAAGCACGCCAATCTTTTCTTTTGTGGTTGAGCATATCATGATATCATGCCTTTATTTTAAGCCAAGGGAACAAAGTATAAGAACAAGGAAAACTGGAAAAGAATGTAACGCATGATTCGAAGGCCTACGGGCGTATCAAAGAAAAGAATGTAACCCACAGAAATAAAGTAGATAGATATTTGAAGATTTGTCTCACCTTCAGTACTGTTTACGTAATGCTTGATATAGTTTCCAAGTCTTATAAGATAAAATTAAATAACTAAATTATTTTAAAACCAATTAAAAATAATTTTAAAAGATTGAAATAATAAAAATCTTTAAAAGGAATGATTTATTGTGGATCTGGATAGATTATCTGGGAGTTTGGCAATAGTATGGAGGGATGGTTGCGTTTAGGTAAATTTTTTATTGCGGCATCAGTTCTTACAGCTGGTTCTAATGATTTATATGGTGTTCTAGGTGTTTATCTCAAATCAAATGATCAACATAAAATGACTCAGTTTGCTGAATTAACTTCAGTCACTCAATAGTTCGATGGTAAAGTTGTGTTAATGGGTGATTTTAATGTCATTTCTAATCAATTAGAGAAATCAGGTGGGGGTGTTAAATCTCTTTGGGGATGGAGGAGCATACTGGAAGGCCAGAAGATTATTGAAAAATGTCTTAACTGGGCTGTGGGTACTAGAGAGAATATTCGAACCTTTGAAGATTCTTGGCTGCCTCTCCCGTATCCTTTAATGATTTCTGACATGCCAAATATACATGCATTTCTGAGTTGGTTCTAAGAGTTAAAGATCTAATTACCGAAGATAGGAATTGGAATCAGAATCTCATTCAAGAATGATTTCCCCAAGACATTGCAGACAGGATTTTGTCAGTTAAAATTCAGCATAGTAGAGACAAATTGCAATGGGATTTAAACAAATCCAAGCAATATGATATAGTTTCAAGTTACAGAATTGGCTATTTATTTTACCATCCGCCTCTGGAGCTTTGCCCTAATTATATGCAGCAGAAAAAGTCGTGGATTGATCTATGGAAGTTGAACTTGCCTCACAAAATTAAGCTATTTATCTGAAAAGCTCTCCATGGCCGGCTTCCGGTGCTTGCTCAAATTCATCACCGCATCCCATCTATATCGTCAATATGCCCCTGCTGTCATGAAGCAACAGAAATAGTCACTCATTGTTTGATCGATTGCTCTAGAATCAAAGAAGTATGGTCTCAGAGTTATTTCCATGACTGTCTTCCCCCTCAGAGTCCTAACGACTTTTGGACATGGTGGACTGCATCAACAGAGATGCTTAACCCGTTGAAGAATGCTGACCGTAATCCTCAATTGCTTGCCATCATTTGCTGGAACTACTGGAAAGCTCGCAACCAGCTAATTTTTTAAGGTTCTACTTCAATGCCGTCTGGCATTCTAGCAAGCTCGGTCAAGTTGTTCCGTGAAATCCAAAGAACTCCTAGTTTAGATCGTCATCTCCATGAGGCAAACTCTTAGTTTCATTCAATTTGATTTATCATTCTTTCTTCTTTAAGATTTTTCTTCATTTTTCAACCATGCATCGTTGGATGAATACCTTTAGTATATTGTTTTGGGAAATCCCCACCTTTTATTATACTGTCCTGCTTTTGGACATCTTTGTATTTCATCGCCCCGAGCGGGTAGGGACGGGGTGGGTACCCGCGGGTTCGGATAGTGTTGCCACCCCTAATTTTTTTTTGGAATTTTTTGGTCAGCGCATATATCAAACACTTTAATATATGATAAATTTAACCTATTGAATTTTTTTGAACAAATACTATACTTACACACACCCAAAAGCATAAATTTATCTCATTTACAATGAGATAAATAATACAAATTTCTCACTTATTTTATTTAAAAATAAAATAAGAGTAGATCAATTTCTAAAAAGATCAGGTCTAATTTACACGTTAAATAAATAACAAAAAATTGTTATTTATCTCGTTAACAATCATTATTCTGAGAACCTGATCGGATCGGTCGGTTGAACCGATCCAACCGTGAATAAGATTTTAATATGGTTCGATCTACTGTTAAAAATCACTCTCTTCAAAATCGTTTTTAAACCGTTGAACCGGTCGAGAATTAGCCAGTCAGACCGAACTGCGATTTGGCCGGTTCTAATGAGTTTAAGGTTCTGTGCCTAGGGATAAAAAAACCTCCTCCTCCTCCTCAAGCCATTTTTTATTTCCCCAATTCCTCAGACTTTCTCCTCTCTCAACTCTCAACCCTAGGTTATAGCCTCCGCCACCGCCGTAAGGAGAGACTCAGCGCCGCCGCTGTCCATTGTGCTCAGGGGCCAGCACCGCAGGAAGTGAGAAACTGCCATCGTTCACTGCGTTGTGGTCGTGCTCCAAGTCTCCCCTGTTCACTCTCACGGTCTCACCAATCGCAGCTTCTTCTTCGAGTTCGGTGTCCGACGTTGTCTTCTTCTACTCAGCCCCACTTCATATGGCTTCCCGTGGTGGCTCCGTGGACTGTGGTAACTAAGAAGATCATAGCTACTGCAGAAACTATTAGAAGCACCAAAATCCCAACAACTAATGCTACATTACTACTACAGGAATAGGTACATTATTTTTCTTCTTCTCAACTGTTTCGATGTGTTGGTTGCATGATGATGCAGAACTACATAGGTATGGATTTTGCCCCACAATAGCATTTTCAGATTAAAATAAAATGATTAAAATTAGATCAAGAATTAAGAATATCTTTGATTACTAGTCATTAGAAACTTTAGACTTTGGATTTTTTACTATTTGCTATTAACTAAGCATGCATGCCTCAATAATAGTGAACCTTTAATGTCTTTGATCTATTAAGGAGTTTATTGGGAACTAAACCAGTGAAGTTATTATTCTCCAAGTTTCTGCGAAAATAGAAATTGCTATGACACCATTTTCTCTTTTATAACCAAATAAACTGTACTTATCATCTAAATAGAGGATTAACTTATAAAAATTTTAGTGATTGTAGCTATATCAGAAAAATAAGGTATAGATCCACTTAAGCTATTATTTGATTAATCACTATTATGTCAACTTGAAAGTAATTGTGTGCAAAGTTTGAATGTTGTTAATTTCACATTGCAAAGTTTGAACTTGTGATTTTAATTTACTGATTATTGATTTTGTTTCATTTTTCTTCAATTCTTCTTCTTCGATCTTGGTTTGAAGTTTGGTTCTAAATGTATTTGTTGATGGATCTGTAATTAGTAATTACCCATGTTAGTGTTTTAGTGTTTTATCTATTTTCAAATTTATGTTCCTGTAATTGCTGGCTTTGATTTGTTTATAATTACCCAGGTTCTGAATGTATTTGTTGATGGATCTGTAATTGCCCAGGTTCTGAATCTATTTGTTGATGGAGTTGTAATTGTTGGCTTTGATTTGTTTTTAATTACCCAGGTTTTGAATGTATTTGTTGATGGATTTGTAATTGCCCAGGTTCTGAATCTATTTGTTGGTGGAGTTGTAATTGCTGGCTTTGATTTGTTTGTAATTGCTGGTTTACTAGTTGCTGGCTTTGATTTGTTTACTAGTGTTTTGTGATTATTGGTTAATGTTTTGGTTTGTTTGTTGCTGAATGCTTTAGGCAGATTTCAGATATGGTCTTGTTTGTGATTTTTTGAGTTTTTATTGCGCTGTGGCTGGTCTTTAATTTCGTATCTGTTTTATTAATTTCAGTTATGGATAATAGTATTTAGATATATTATTGATAAATTATGATGTTGGGATTTACTATTTAACTTTTGAGTTTGTATTTTGATAAGATCATATGGATTTGGTTGATGATAGTTTATGTAGTGTTTTAAATTTGGAAGATATTTTAAGATTTATATTAGACTATAATTATATTTTACGATGTTTATTTATAATTTGTTTATTATTCTATTCTAAAAAGGTTTTTCGGTTGAACCACCGTTGGACCGGTTAGACCAATAAACCAGTGAACCAGTGACTATAGTGGTTTGATGACCAGTCCGGTTCTCAGAACCTTGTTAAAACATAAAAATTAAAATTATTGAAAAATATGAGTAGCAAAAGAAAATAGAGTAGAGACGGTGGAAGTAGAGGATTTTTTAAAAGAGAGACACACAGTGAGGTTTCCAACAACGCCGGAAAAAGGTATAAGAGAGAGAATGTAAAATGCATAAACAGTAAAATAGTAAATAAAGAAAGAAAATAAACAGATTGGAGTAAAATAATGATGAGAAAACAGTTAAGGTCTTAGAGATGTTTACTTTTCCGGATTATAATGTCTTACCAACTATTTTAACAATGAGTGATTCGTTTTATGACAAACCATAAGTGATTAAAACCTAATATCTTAGCGATTTAATCTCCTCTGATCTTACTAAAACGCCACAGACAAGGTTAGTTAATTCAGATCAGAGGGTGAAGTTCAGAAAACTAGTTTAGCACCACAAAAACCTCAATTACCCAAAGCTAACCGGATTTTATGTCACATATCTAATTAGCCCAGGTAAATTACAGTTTAGGAGGAGTGTTTTCAAGCTGTAGCTCAAGCGAGATAGCTCTCTCGAGAATCACAAGAGCTCATGTAGAAAAAATGGTCATACTCTCGTTCCACCCCAGATTCATAAGATTAAGAACGAAAACAACACCTTAGAATTGAATCATACATTAACTAAAATAGAAGAATAATAACCTTAATTCATAGAAATAAATAGAGCTTCTAACCTTAACCAGGAGGTTTAGTTGCTCATAACTTTATAAAGAAAATAGGTTTCTGAAAAGTGAAGAAGAAGATCTGATGTGATCTCCTCTATTTAGACCTCATTGATCTCTTCCTTAAATACTAAATGCTAAACCTAAAAGATATTATTTTAAATTAAAAATTACAAAGATAAAATAAGATAAGCCTAAGAAGTGCTAAAATCCACATGGAGGTCCAATAGCATGTGAAACGGACAGCAAGCTAGCGTTCAACGCTAAGAGAGGAGTTGCGCTTCTAACTTCTTACCCCCTTGCTGGCGTTGAACGCCAGTTTGGGCGTTCAGCGTCCATGGGGGAGCTGACAGCATTTTTGTTTCTTGCTCCAAGTTTCTCCAAACTGCTTTGAATTTCACCTAAAACCATAAAAACACAAAAAAAAAAACTCAAAGTAGCATTCAAAGGTGAATTTTGCACTAAAATATACTAAAACTTAATAAAATCTAACTAAAAATAATATAAAAACAACGAAAAAATGGTATAAGATGCTCATGCATAAGCTATATTTGTGGAGAAATAAGGTGATAATGATATTTCCTATATTCACTTCACCCCAGAAGCTAGAAAGGCCCTAGCGAAACCTTACAACAATATCATTAAGATTCTCGGAAAAAAACTTCAGTTATACTAACATCATTCACAAGCTCAAGAGTGTATGAAGAACAAAAGGAGGTATGAAGTCTTAGACGTTAAATATGGGTATTTTCTTGTCAAATTCAATCGTATGGAGGACAGGAATTGAGTCCTCTTAGGAGGTGATAAACTCTATTTTATTATTCTAAATTGTGTTAAAAAATATGGAGTTTATCAACTAACTTAAACAATTTTGGCTTAATTAACTGAGTTTTTTAAATTTTGCTTCTAATGAAATTATGTGTGAAAAATATTATTTTTCTTCTTTTAATTGTTAATTTCTTAATCTCTTTTTGTGCCATTTGATGTTGTGATAAAATTTCTTTAAGTGTTTCAGGATTAAGGTGCATCAACGGCCAAAGGATGGTACATAATGGAACCAAGAAGCAAATTTGGAAAGTAATTCGCAAGAAAAGCTGTCTAGCAACTCGCTTAAACGAGATTTTCTCGCTTAAACAATACTTTCTTACCTAAATGAGAATCTCGCACGCACGAGATTTTCTCGCGTGCACGAGATCGGATCATGTGCCTTGATTAATGAAGCACGTGTATTCACATGCTTTCCAAGGGCCCCGGCAGTTGTGTGAGATGGTATTTGGAAGCTAAGATGAAGGAGAAAAGGCTACGTTATAACATACACACTTATTTTTCTTTTTCTAGAGTTTGGGAGTTTGAATTCTAGAGAGAGAAGTTCCAACTTATTTCTAGAATGTAAGGGTTTCTTATGAATTTTTCTCTTGTTTTTAGGTTTTAATTTGTTTAATTGTAATTCTTAGTTTATAATTTCTAGTTTCGCTATTCTAATTTTTTAGAATTTCTTGTTACTTCCTCTAGTTTGCTATTTTAGTTTATGGACCCTAGTTGAATTCTCAACTTTTTTTAATGAATTTAATATTTTATGCTTTATTCTTACTTGCTTGAGTTGTTATTGTCAATTTCTTACATTAGGGAGTAATAAATTTTTATTATTCTTGCAAAGGGATTGATAAAATGTCTTACTTAATTATAGATCAGAGTAGATTTTGTATTCTTGACTTGGGTTGGGAACTTGGGTGAACTTGAGTTACTAATGTCCAAGTTGATTGATAATTTAGAGATGTTAATTAATCTTGTTTGTGCAAACGCTAATATTTTACTAATTCAATTAGTAAGTTGGTTAGGACTTGTGGATTAGGATTAATTAAGACTAACGATTTTTTTCAATTTGTAGAGATTAACAAATTAGTTTTGTTCTTTGTAATTATTATGTTATGGTTAGTGCCAAGGATAGTGATTCTTAATTCTCAACCCTTGCCAAGATCTTTTTCATATTTGAATTTACTTTCTTCTATTAGTTAGTTATCCTAATTATTCTTAGTTTAAATTTCTCTTACCATTTAGATATTGCTTACTCTTTAACTTTTTGCTATTTAATCCGTTAATTGCGATCAAAATCCTCAATTTTCCCATAGCCAATGATAATGCACTCAATTGTGATTCTAAAGGAGAATGACCCGAGATTAAACTCCCGGTTATTGATTTAAATTGTGACATCTATCTACTTAATATACTAAAACTGTGTTTTTCTCCAACTAATAAAAGTGGTGTTAATTTTTCATGAACTCTTTTTTCCTCCCAAATAAAAGTACTATTCTCTCTTCTAACTTTATTTTTAGAAAAATATCTTTATTATAATTATATTACAATTAAATAATAATAGATATCAATAATTAAATGCTAAAAGAGATAAATACCAAATCGGTATCTGAAAGATTTTGGCGCTGACAAAATGATATCTGATTTTTGTTATTAATTAACAAAATAGTTTCTAAAAGATTTTAAAATTTGACAAGCGTATCTCCGAGCTCGCCGGAGCAAATCTCCGGCAAGTATAATGCTGATATGGCCACCGTATTTTGGTGACCTGGCAAACCACCCCCAAACCCTAATCCCTCCTTCGTAGCCCCCTAATCCCAACGCACACTCCCTCCTTCCTTCTCCCTCCTCATCACAGCTCCCTCTCTAATGCATATTCTCTCTTCCTCCCTCAACACCATCACTCGCAGCAACAACAACCTCAACATCAATCGCAAAAGTTACGTTCCATTTTGTCAAATTTTAAAATTTGTTAGAGACCATTTTGTCAATAACAAAAGTTAGGTACCATTTTGTCAGCGTCAGAATTTTTCGGATACCGATTTAGTATTTACCTCAATGCTAAAATTATTATCAAATATTGTCTATTTAATTTCAATTAATTAACAAATTAACAACTAAAATTTAATTTGTTAACTAATTGAAGCTAGGTAGACAATGTTTGATAATTATTTTAGCATTTAATTATTGATATCTATTATTATTATTATTATTATTATTATCAATATAAATGGGTCACCATTAACGTAATAATTTGCCACTAATAAAATTATTGCATAATAAATGAGAATTAGAATTGTATCAATATAATTAAAATGATTAAAAATATTCTTGATTGATAATTAGTTTAATAATATATTAAATATTGATTTTATATAATTAAAATAAAGATATTTTTTTAAATTAGTATAATCATGCATTATTCATTAAATACTAATTTTAATATAATTGTAATATTGTAATATAATTATAATAAATATATTTTTCTAAAATAAATTTAGAAAAGATAATGGTGCTTTTCATTTTGGAGGGAAAATAAATTCACGAAGAATTAACACTTCACTTTCATTAGTTGATAATGCATTAAATATTTATTTTATGTAATTATAATAAAGATATTTTTCTAAATTAGTATAATCATGTATTATTTATTAAATGCTAATTGTAATATAATTATAATAAAGATATTTTTCTACATTGAGAGAATGTTGCTTTCATTTGGGAGGGAAAAAGAGTTAATGAGTTTTATTTTTATTTGGACTTTAGGGTTTAATGGGTGTCATGCTCAAACATAAATAGTGTCTTCAGAGTTTCGGTCCGAAATACATACTAAAGCCGCCTCCGCAGCTCTTTTTCCATCAGAAGAATTGTGATTCAGCCCTATTAGGGATATAGAAGACTTTGGTTGAAGAAGATCAAAAAAATCAAACTCTTTCAATCATGCTCACGAATTAAGGTACGCTTCCGCATTCAAGTATTTCATTCTTAATGATTTAACATGAATGATCTTGGGGTTAAAAAATTCTAAAAATTTCTAACATACCATACATATATTATTTTCTAAAATGTTGTAAGTGAAGTTTGAGCTCTAAACTTTAAATTTAAAAATTTTATTATTTATCATTATCTATCCAATCTTTTAAATAAACATATAAAAAAATTTGTTTGTATCTTGTTAGATATAGAGGTGAACGCGGATCGAATCGGATCGGATATGGCCGAAATTTTGATCCAATCCGCACTAAAATCATCGGATCAGATCGGATCTAATATCCGCAGCTTTTAAGTTTGAATCCGATCCAATCTGATATGCACATTTGCAGATCGGATATTGGATATATCCGCAAAATACAAAAATATTTTTAGAAACTTATTTTTTTAAATATCAATTTTAATATGCCTAATCTTAAAATAATATTAAATATATTTTTCTTAAATAATAAATTAAAATAATATAACATATATGATAATTATTAGTTGAAATAAAATAAAAAAACATTTACTTATTTATTTCTTTATTTTTGCGTATACGCGGATATGCGGATACCTACACAAAATTTGTAATCCGATCCAATAATCTTGTGATTATTGTGGATCGGATCCATATTCGTAATTTTCGGATCGAATTCGGATAAATACTGCAGATATGTAGATTAAATCCGATCCATGAATACCTTTCATTAAATCTTAAACTCATTTAAAATTTTAACCAAATTTATTTATTTATTTATTTTTTGTTAACAAGCTCGTCAATAGACTTCATGCTAGGTTAGATTGTCAGACTTAGATATTTAAACAAGTTTTAAACAGATCAAAAACTAGATTCGGATTGAACAACTATAATACATCATAGTATTTTAACGATAAAACCTGACCTATTTCTGTCCCTCGAACAAAGTAAAAACAAGGTATGATACTACATATAAAAATGTAAATTTTTCAAAAATTACTGGGAAAAAAAAACCTGTGCAAAGAACGACAACAAGGGATAAAAATGGGGTGAGTATTCTTAAAAAGAGATCAGGTAGACGACTATAGTGAAAGGTGTTCTAAGATTCCACCAAGTAGGGCTTCCAAAAGAAAAAATAAAAAATAAAAAATTTGCTCATGATTATTTGTAGGGTTTCCAAAAGACCAAAACCGAGACTGAAGCACCAGTGATTCTGTAGAATCATTGAATAGGACTAGAAGTAGGAGTAGAAGTTCAGCCCCCTCTTACCAGCAACTTTTGTTATCAGCTTTTCAATTTTTGGGGCTTTCTTGTCTCTTTTAATAATTGAGTTTTTTTATACACGTAACTAACATGATTAATAGATTATTTGCCTAAATGCTTTTGTGACATAAGCACAATTCTTTATCTAAAATATATATTTTTTAATTCACCAAAGTCTTATGTTTAAGAAAATGATAGCCCCAGCCCCCATTGTATAGGCCATATCTCTAAGCTTATCTTATCAACTATGTTTATAAACTTTAAAATATTTGTAAATTATTCACCAATAAAAATTTATGAATATTAACTTAAGATTTTAATTTGCATTTATAAAGAGTTGATTTGTTTTGTCTAAATAAAGAGTTGATTAGTGGGAAAATTTATTCACCAATAAAAAATTTATGAAAATTAACTTAAGATTTGTTTTGTCTAAATAAAGAGTTGATTAGTGGGGAAAAAAAATCCTTGTTGTCAAGGACATATGATTCTCTAAAGTGAAAAAAATTAAAAATAAAAAAGTAATTATCA
>NC_029786.2:89026314-89030355 GCF_000816755.2 Arachis ipaensis
AATTTCATTTTTTTTACTTTAAAAGAACTTAATCTATTGTGAAAAATATATACTTATATTTTTAACTAAATATGATTAAATTTGTACTCAAGCGAAGAGAAGAACTTGAAAAAAAGAACGAAATTTATATAAAAACACAATTAAATTAAATTCATTTCCAAATGATTTACCAAGTCCACTTTACTATTTTGTAAATTGTAATTTGACTAATTGTAACTGTGGCATGTGATGCGATTTTCACTGCACTTTGCGGCTTGCGCGACGGTTTATCCGGATCGCCGTTCCCGCGAAATTAGCTTGTTATAGTTTTTAATTAATAATTAATCATTTTGTTTATGGAATTAATTTCATAATCAAAAAATAATTTAAACTATAGCATTTTTTCTGGTCAGAATAATGCAATGCCAAATGTGTCGCATTCGGAAAGTCCCACACACACAGATATGGAGGGACCCAACTTTGGGATTCGCGTTAGCCAAACAAGTCTTCCACTGTGGGACCCACTGTTCTTTCTTTTCACCGTTTCCTTTGAAAACGAAACGCTCGCTCACTCACTCTCACACTATTTCTTACCACTCAATTTAAGGCTCTGTTTGGCGCGCGCCAAGTCCCTCTCTCATTCGCTGTCATGCTAGTAAATACTACTAATAGTCAAATTTATTTTATTATTTATATTCTTAAAAAATAAAAATAAACATATTATTTTTATTTTTTATAAAACATTGGTAAAAATTTGCTTCT
The DNA here is from genome assembly GCF_000816755.2 of Arachis ipaensis. Taxonomy (NCBI): domain Eukaryota; kingdom Viridiplantae; phylum Streptophyta; class Magnoliopsida; order Fabales; family Fabaceae; genus Arachis; species Arachis ipaensis. The sequence continues at coordinate 89,027,056 of NC_029786.2, forward strand.
AAAGATTACATATATAAACGCACTTCCGATTATAAATCTTTACATATGTACATATTAGTTTGTGGACTTTATTGGTACGTATACAATAATTCTCTATCTCACTGATAGTTTTTAAATTAGTCAAGGTGAATAATATTGGTAATGAATAAATAAATAAATAAATACATTTTTAACCTTTCTACTGGAGTTATCAGTTATTTATTAAATTATAGCTAGATAATTAGTTTTATTTTTATTTTTTTGAATTTTACTTTGTATAAAAATAAAAAGCTTAAACATAAAATAAAAAAAAAAAAACAAAACAAAACAGAAACAAATGTGGAGATGAACAGAGAAGAAAGAACGAAAATGATGATGATATGATGGAACCAAAACAAGATTAGATTGCCTCAGAAAAAACACTGTCCTCATATTCATTCATTCATTCTTTCTCTCAGTAGTAATTCTTTACTTCGCTTCCAATCTACGTTCACTTCACTTCCAATCTCCATTTCCCGTTACGTTTCGGATCTTTCTCCACATAATATTGCCGCCATTACCACAATTCTTTCTCTTTCTTCTCTTCTCTCTTTCCATTCTTTCTTTTTATACTCTTGGTAAGTTTTTTTTTTATTTTTTTATTTTTTTGACAAGAAAAACTGTTACTGTCGTGTTTGGATGCTATATTTTATTATTTTTTTTTATCACTGTCTGTTTTCTACTTGTTTTATTTGAAGGAAGTGTGGAAGGAGAAAAAAAAGTGACTCTTGGGTTGAAAGGAAACGAATCGATAATTGTGATTTTGTGTTCTTTTCTTTGATTATGAATGTAGGTTTCGCTTCAATTGTTTTTCCATGTAGAAGGATTTTTTTTCCCTTAAAAAATAATAAATTCTCGTTACAATCTTTCTCGGAAGCCAAACAGAGCTCTAACTTTTGTATTAATTTTCTGATTTTATTTTATTTTAAGTTTTTGTTCATTTTTCTATTCACTTTCTGAATTCAATTATGCCAAAACCCTCTTTTTCCCCTAATATTATGATATGATGTATGGTTCTGTTTTACATCGTTGTTGATTTTCTCTATTAGGTATGTGTTTTCTCTTTTCTGTTGTTTTCTTATCTTTGTATTGCAACAAATTTGGAAGGAGGAAAAAAAAATTAAGAATTTTTTTTTTTTTGGTGGGATGAATGAATGGTTTATTGGGACTTTTAAGTCAACTCTCAACTACACTTGTCACTGTCTTGGGGAATGGGGAGGAATTGCAATCCATCATCATTCATTAAAATTGTTCATTGAATGCTACAAGTTTTTAGCAAGTCTATGTGCATCTCCTTTAGTGTGAAACAATGCATTCAATTGTGTTTCCAATTTCACGTGGCTTCAATGTTTCAATGTTGTCTGGATCCCCATTACTCTATCATTCTGTGTTTGGTAGAAAAAAAACAAAGTACCTCCCTTAAATTTGATTTGCATTTTTGTTTTTTTTCATCTTCAAAGATCAGTAATTTAGTTCAGTATGTCATGGCTTGTGTCCTAACCCTGATTTTTGTTTCTTTTTTCTTTTGAGATATGAAGTATGAACTTTAGTGATGTTAATAAATGCAATTTAATTTAAGAGACATGTTGTAGATTGTTCTGCTAATCCAGTGATATGATTGTTAGGTCCACAACTTTAGTAGACTGTTAAGCATTTTAATTTTTTACCATAAATTTCATATGCTTTGGAACTGATTCACTTGTGAACATTTTCTTTGACAGATAACTGCCATATATTATGTGAGGAACTAGTTTGCAGCATAGAATTGTGACTGGTGAAAATTTGAGTTTATGTTTGTGCGATGCAATTCAGTGAAAAGAGAAGTGATGAGTTGTTGAAACCTTCTGAGGACATGGTATTTGGTTTGGAACTAAGAAAGTTCAGCTCAAAACGGCATAGCAGCTTGAAGACCGCAAAAGAAAGTTCCGTGTTGCCCCAAACAAGTCGAATTCCGAAGGATGAGGATAAGTTGAAATTGAAGAGCAGCATTGGTGCAGAACACCATGATATGAAGCATAAAGCGAAGAAGGATGCAGAGTGGAAGATTGAGAATCGAGGGAGCTTTAAGAGAAATGCAACTGATAGCGATGAGCTTGTCAAGCACATGTCGAATTTGCCAGGTTATCTCCTGCAACCTGATAGAGGACACAAGTCCCAGGAGAAGGCCTTCAATGTTGGTGTTCTAGATTGGTCTCGGCTCGAGAAATGGAACCACAACCACAACCATATCCCAGTTCTGTCTAGCAACTTTGCAGCATTCAGTAGCAGTGAATCATCATCAAGAGCAGTTACAAAATTGTCTACTAGAAGTGTCAGTTTCAGGGAAAAAAATGATGAGAAAAAGGGTTTGGCTTCTTCCTCAAGAACCAGGCCATCTAAAAAGAATAGGGAATGCCTTCCGGGAAATTCTAAACTTCTCTTTCCGGATGGCCGACAATCTGGATCTTCTAGAAGCAAAACTAAGTGCACTGATGAGCAGAGAATGGCACCCTTGGCATTTGAGTCCTTAAGCAAAACTCATTCAGATGTATCGCTTGAGAGGCGGAAGAGGAATGATCATAGTAAAAGAACTTTACAAGATGGAAATTCCACTTCAAATTCAAGGCGGCACCATGGGGTCTCACATGTTCCGAAAGAAATTTCTCAGCAGAATACGAACAGCTGGCAAGAGTATAGCCGCAATAAAAAGGAAAGACATCATAAGTTAAGCTCTGATATCGGACAGCCAGCAGTAATATCAAAGAACAAAGAGGTCTCTTTAAGATCTAAGAAAGTGAATTCAAGCAGCAGGGAAATTGGGAAAAAGGTGGATCAGTTGCAGCAGTCAGATTCCAACAACGGTCACAAACATTGCCATGATTTCCGGCTTTCTGAGTTAAGATCATCTTCTGATGAAAAGCGTTCAGAATCTAGCCAGAGTAGTTCGTCATATATTTCCCTTCCTGATCAGGTTTGTGCTGAAGATGTATGTCCTGAAATCCCTCGTTCAAGTACGCTCAGTTCCGGGGTTGAGTTTACATCTTTGGAAAGAGTTAGACGCAGCACTGGTGCTAGTCTGGATATGGATTGTTCTTCTGTTGTGTCTGAGACACCTGCTTATGCCAATAGGATTTCTAAACGTCGTTCATTAGGAGCTTACTCCGATGCTGATTTGTTTGGCACCAACCAAAGAAATCAGAGCGTTTTAAGTAATATAAAGGAACCACTGAGCCAAGAATCGGCAGAGCTGACTTCATCCAGCCGGAGGGGCAGGAATATATCCCACAGTCGCCGGTTTAGCTT
>NC_029786.2:89030373-89067416 GCF_000816755.2 Arachis ipaensis
CCCTACACTTCCACGATCTAGTGCTAATTATGTTGGTGCGAAGTCTGGTCCAGTCACGCCTGAATGTTCCATTCGTTGGGATAATCCTGGCAAAGAGAAGGCAAGTAGTACCCGGACCAACCCTAGCCCCTTGCGGAGGTTATTAGATCCTATACTGAGGCACAAGGCATCAAGTATACACCATTCTGCTGAAAGCAGTCAGACACAAAAGGGAAGCATGAATTCAGTTAGCTTCGCGGCATTAAGAGTTGATGAACTACAGCCTTCTGAAAGAAGCAAGGGATCAATGGTTCATGGCCTTTTGCAGCTTACAATGAAAAATGGACTACCTCTGTTTAAATTTGTGCTCAACAATGAGAAAAATATTTTTGCTGCTACCAGGAGAAGTTTGTCACCACTGGAGAAGGATGTTTGGGACGCATATTTTACATTCTACCTCGTCAATGAAATCAAGAAAAAGAGCGTTGGATGGATGAGTCATGGTAGCAAAGGAAAAAGCTCCGGTTATGCCTACAATTGCATTGCTCAGATGAAGTTTTCCAGCTCTAAAATCACCAAGCCAATCGATCAGAACTCTAACAGGCAGCGAATGGTTAAAGAATATGTCCTCATCGCCCAGACGGAACATGGACAGCCGAAGCTCGTTCAGAGCAGCGAGATTGCGGCCGTTGTCATTGAGACACCTTGGGAAAACACGAGCAATGAAGCAATGCATAGTGATACTGATTTGCTGAAGCATGGATGCTTAAGGTGCTTGTCCAATGAAAGATGCTTGTGCAGCAGTTCAGGAGAAAATGACGTGTGTACCACCAAAGTTATACTCCCAGGTGGTGTTCATGGATCACCAAACAAAGGTGAACCGTCACCATTGATATTTCGGTGGAGAACTGGTGGTTCATGTGATTGTGGGGGTTGGGACATTGGTTGCAAACTGCTTGTCCTCTCTAACCAGAAGCAGCAAAGTTCAGACGTTCCGAAATTTCCAAAACCTTTCCATGACCGTTTTCAACTTTATGCCGAGGTACAGCTTCCACACTTCTTATATATGTCAATTTAGTTATTGTCACACTAATTAAAAAGAAAAAAGGCGTAAAATCAAGAATTGATTACAAAACTGCTGGTCAACATTCTCTTATTTAGTAACAAATTTAGAGTGTAGATGTTTCATTGTTTATTGTACTTGGAATGTGCGGAGACTGGGGAATAAAGATATAACTTTTTAAATAAATGGCACTTTGAAATCCAAGGATGATATATGTATATATTTCAAAGTGAACCAAGAAAATTTTTCTATATTATGATCTGGATTGTTGTACTAGATAACAATTTCTCATAGCATACCTGTCATAACTCTCAGGAAGGAGATAAGCAAGACACACCCATTTTCGCCTTGTCACCGTTGAAGGATGGATTCTACTCGGTTGAGTTCCATTCATCAGTCACTTATTTACAGGCATTCTTCATCGCTGTCGCCGTTTTGAGCTGCCAGAAATTTCCAAGCTTTTTGGAAATGGGTAGCATGCTTGAAGATAACCTTAAGGAACCTAGTTCCAAGAACAACAACAGGCCTCAAGGAAAAGCACCCTTAAAGTACACTCCAATTCCACCACTCTCTCCTGTAGGAAGAGTTTGATTTGATGAGGGTTTTTTCTTTTTTTATTTATCTATTTTTTCTCCCGGTTTATAGTTAGCTTTTAATGATCTACAAGTAGCTGAGAAGAGTAGCAATTTAATGCACTTAAACACATTTCTCTAGCCCCTCCAAACTTTTTTCTTTCCACCCTTTTCATACATGCAATCTGGTATAGCATTAGTCCTTTCACCAGAGAACATGTTGTTGCAGATATGGTTATGCTCATTGTGCTCTTTTTATTCATTGTACAAAAGAAACCGCTGCAACATCAGCATCTTTGTACAAAGCAAACCTTCAATAAATGAAACCAGTAGGGTTTATCCTCTGCAGTATGAACTACAAAAGCAGTCTTATATGCTTGGAAGTGAAATTGTCCGGGGAAGTTTTATGTATTTGATGTATAAATCAACATATAAATTCACTTATGAAAATTTTAATCACATTTTTAGCCCCCAAATAAACATACCCTCAGTCAGATATTCTACTGCCATGAGTGAGGATAAATCAAAGTAAGAAGTATTTGTTGAATCACAAATTATGTTGATTTTTTGCATAAGGTGGTTCATTTCATTTCATTCCATTCATGATATGCAATGAGAGCAATATAAGTTTATAACCCGCAACGTAAAATTGTATCTCAAATTTGCAGAAATACGTCAGAGAAATATTCTGCGACAATGAAACTTATAACATGAGGTGTAAGAGCTTATAAATAAAGCAAATACTTATCATACATTATTATTTATTTGTTTAACTCCATCCTATGCATGAACATTATTTGTATTAAAGACTAGGGACAACTTAACAAATTTATTTGTATTTGAGCAGTGAAGTTATAAAACTTATAATCGACATTTTGGAGATGGTTGAAGACTTGAAGCTTTCAGCACAACCCAAAACAGAAATTGATAGAGTCATAGAAAATTAGAAAGTGTGATGTTAACTATATATGAAGGGAACAAAGGCAACTTCATATCTACATCCAAGTATTCATTCATAAGTCTATTGGGGAAGCATGATGGATACAAATATACCACTGGCCATCAATCTTCTCGAACACATTGGTTACAAATTGCCCTCCCCATCTTCCTCCTTTTGTCTTGACAAATTCCATGCAAGTAACATACCCCATATCCCCTCTAGCATGAACCTTGATGTCTTCTAGCCTAATTTCTAGTGGAAATTCATAGTTTGCCCAAACCAAATTCCAGCTCTCAATAACATCATCATAACCAGATATCCCTTTTAAACCAGGGTGAACACAGCACACCTCGTCTTTCTTCGACCACAGGGCTTGCATTGCTGCCAGGTCCCCATTTCTGAACGACTCATAAAACCGGCTGTTTATGCCGAATATTGTTGTCTTGCTATCTTTTTGGAGATTTTTGAGCGTATCCCTTATTTTTGCTGCTTTAGCATAGTTCTCTTCCGCAATGGCATTCCGTAACTCCTCCTCCAAAGTCTGTTCATCCAATGCGATGTTCTCACTACTCAAGATGCTCTCTGAGTCTTCACTTTTGACTCTTTGTTGCCTCCCTGATAGAAAACACAGGCACATATTAATGCGTAACTACAATCTGCAAAACAAGGACTAAAGAAACTTGGGGTTGTAGACACAGAAATCTGAACTCAATCAAAGTCAAGATATAACCAAAAAGACACTAGTCAACAACATAGAGACTACGCACTAATCATGATATTATCCAAAAAAAAAATGTCCCACCAATTCTCATTTTCACTTTTAAAAAAAGTTTTATGTAGATATACAATCATTTGTTGCCACTTCACCACCTAAAAGGTCTTATAAACGCTAATTGGATAATTGCGTAAAACCCTTTTTTAGGTCATATAAACGCTAATTAGATGATTGCGTAAAACTCTTCTAAACTATCAATGCATAAGCAATAAATTCTTAACTATAAGGTTTCAAGCAAAGATACTTACTGTATCCTTGCTTTTGCAAGTTTGGCCATTGAGTGGCAGGCAGAAGACACAGTTGGTCACTTCTTCCAAAACTTTTGCCAAAAACTAATCTAACTGGATTAGAGGAAGGAAGAGAAACATAATGAAGCTTCTGAAAGTTATTGATGAATGAACCCGGTAAGAAATTAAATTCCTTGATTGTATTAGAAGAAAGACCCTGCATACAAAATTACAAATCAAGCGTTATGAAACAAGAATTTTTTTTTTCTTAAAATTGAAAAAGATGACAAAATTATAATAATTTCAGGGGATGAGGGGAAAATGTGACTTTATGCTCAATCCACAGCAACTTATCATTCAAATTTTCTTCAACAATATTCACAGAAGGCCCTCTTAATTTAAAAAGGTCAAATGGCCCATATCATTGAAGATGCTTAAATTTTGCCAAAAGTTCCTGTTCATTCAGTTTAATTTAGGGTTTAGGGCCTAAACCCTAAGCAGTTTAATTCAATCTTCAATCAATCATGAAAATTCAATTTAATGTTCAATTCATCGCTACTGATCTTATCTGTTAAAATTCATCTGGAAACTTACATGTTACATCATAGAACCTCTCAATTCTATATATATTTTCGGAAATTTTGATATAAGTGAAAAAAGAAAAATGGTAGCTCACATTGATGAATATGGTTCCATGAAGCGCCATAGTTGGAAAATGCTGGTTCCAGAACTACAGCTGCAAGAAGAAAGCAAAACCTGAGTACTTGAAATCACAAGGAAGGTACGAAATATAAGATCAACAATCAAGTACATGTCACATGGTTTCTTCTACTGAATCAATACATGTTCACATATCAAGAAATGGGCATGCTACATGGAATATTGTTGAAGCACCAAAATGAGTATTCAAGAACAACAAAGGGGGAAACTTTAAGCCATTGGGTTTCAGATATTCAAAGCACTGATTCATTAAAGAAAGAAAAGAAAAAGGATCTAGTAGAATGATAACATAGTAGGAATAAGAAACAAAGAGAAAGTAAGAGCAAACATGTGAAGAAGAAGTTGAAAGAGAGAAGAGAGCAAGAAACCTTGGAGAGTAGAAAGGGCGAATGGAAATGGAAGAACAGAGATCAAAGGAGACTAGGCGCGCTGGTGAAGAAGGTGAGGTGCCAATCGTTGATTGAACGAAACAAAAGCCAGAAATATGAAAGAGGTAAGATTGTAAGAATGAAGGAAACGGTGCCGTTTATTTCAGCAAAACCCTAAGATAGGATCTATTTTATTTTTCTCAAATGAAAGATTAAAAAAAATAAAAATAAATTATGCAAACGATGTACTGTTAAAAATTTATTAAATTCTAAAAATTTTTAGATAGGTCTGTGAATTTGTAAAAAATTTTTAAAAAAAATCTATATTGTTCAAAAAGTATCAACTATTTTTTTTAAATATTGAGTTCAGTTAGGTGTTATCTTCCAAAATGATATATTGTACTAAATTGTGGGGTACCGCAATAATTCTTTTAAATTCTAAAATAACAAAACGATAACGCTGTTTTTTATTTTCAAAATTTAAAAAAATAAAAAACAAAACGGCAATGTTATTTTCTATTTTAATTTAAAAATATATAAAAACAAAATTGGATTGCCTTTATACTTTAATAATTGGGTAAAACACTCAAATGAAAAAACATTACATGCATGTCTCTATGCATATAACTATATAAATCGAATGAGCGCATGTCGATTTAGTATGTTTGAATGTAAATCGATACAAGCAGCTTCGATTTACCAGGGGAGCACATGGTTTTGAGCTTACCCATAGTAAATCGATACAGACATTGTCGATTTAGCCTATGATCAGTCATAGTAAATTGAAACAAAGCAGTTCGATTTATATATAACGTGGTTCCAATGTAAATCTATGCCCCTAATTTGATTTACATGCATACCTTCTATATATCGAATTTGAATTACATTTCACTACTATTCTGAAGACTACCTAAAACGTTGGTTTGGGTCTGAACGTGAGGTCTAGATCTCTTTGTGTGGCAGCGTCCGACTTGATATGCGGATGTGCCGTCTGTCCGAGTTCCTCGTGAGGAGGTGGGAGGTGGTACCTGTAAGAGACTCCAATGGTTAAGTTAGCAAGGGCTTTGAACAGGTTTTTAGTAGATTAGAATATGAGTTATACTTGGGGGTGCCAGTGTATTTATAGTAGAGTAGATAACCACCTTTATTGGAGTATATCTATCTTTTTTTATAGGTAAGCGTTCCCTTTATCTTGGGAGTTTGTTGGGATCTACCTTTTAGAAGTAGAAGTAGTTGGAGAGATTTAAGGAGGCAGTTACTTGTTTAATCAAGCAGGACTGGACCTTTGTGTTTTTGTCCGACCTCTTTAAAGAGGTCGGGTTTATGGTGAGGTCCACCTTTATTGGTGGGTCTTTTATCTTTATTGGGCCTGGCTTTTATCTATTTGGGCCAGAGTATGAACAGTGCCCTTGCTTAACTCCGTTCCTTTGTAGAGGTCGGGATCGAGCATTTTGCGACTTCTGTTGTGGACGTCGGGCCTAGTTTGTCGGGGATGTCCGATTTATTTGAATTTTTTAAACGTTGAGGCTTTTACTGTTGAGCGAACGTTTGCGCGGCAATTGTTCCTTGGGTTCCGTGCACGTTTTAATGAGGAGTAAAGGAGTTATTTGGAGCTGTTTTGGCTTCATTGTTTCTTATAAAGAGTCTTCATCAGTTCCTCTTTTCCCCCTTTCTCTGTTTTCTAAAAGAACCGCTTTGTTTTTCCTGTGCCTGTGTGATTCATCCACTTCTGTTTTGCTTTCAAGATTTTCTTTCGTGGACTTCTGTGGCATTTCCGCTTTTGTCGTTTTGAAGAGAGGAACGTTCGTGGCACTTGCTGTTTAGACATGCTTTTCCCTTTTCGCAATCTTCTTCAAGGTTGGTTTCGTCTTCTCTTTTCTCTTGAATTCTTATTTTGCTTGGGTTTGGTTTTCTTCTTCTGAGCTTTCTCCTTTTGCTGTTGTAGCCTCCTTTCCTTTAAGGGAAGTTTTTGCTTTTTGCGCTGTTTGAGTGAAATATGTTTCTTAGAAAAGATTTTTAAAAGGCTCTTTTTTCGAGCTTTCTTTTGTGTATGGCTGTGGCTGTAATTCTGTTGATATATGTATTGCGTTGCCTCAAATGGTGTTGCTTCGATGCGAGGACATTGTATGGGAGAAACGCCATTTAACTGTTTGAAATAAGCCTTTTGAAAGAAGTAGTTTCTTTTTTAATTTTCCCTGTTTGTCCGACCTTTTTTGTACGAGTTCCGACTTCTTGTAGTAATGGTCTTCTTTACTTTTTGTTTGTAGGTGTAGCGTTTATGTCTCGCAAAGTTATCTTGAACATGTCAACTAAGATTCCCCCTGCTCTTTGGGTTTAGGTAGATAGAATTTTTTTAGCTTGTGTCTCGGTAATCGATAAAGAGTACTGTGATACGTTTCGTAGACACCATAGTATTTGTTAGAATAAGGAGGATGAGAGGAGCTATGTTTTAGAACCACCCGATCCTATAGTTGAGTCCGAATACCCTTTCTTTTACGCATATAATTGCTTTTTCACTAGGCTAGGTGTCCGACTTCCTTTCTCCGACTTTGAGATAGAGGTGTTGCGATCTTTTAACCTTGCCCCTTCTCAACTACACCCGAACTCTTGGGATTTCATGAAAATATTTCAACTCTTATGTCGAAAATTGGACATTCAGCATACTTTGAATGTTTTCTTTTACTTTTTTGTGGCCACCAAATCGTACAGCTCCACCAAGAAGTCAGGATAGATATCTTTTCGAGCTGTTCAAGGTTAGAAGGTTTTTTCTATCTTTGACGACTCTTTTCATGACTTCAAAAACCACTTTTTAAGGTCAAGAGTTCTGTAGGTGTCCAACCTTTCTTCTTATTCGAGAACCAAGAACCCTTGTTTCCTTTATACTGACAGGACACCCTTGAGATTGTTAGGTGCGAACTGTCCGATTTAGATGATTTAGAAAGGGGTGTCGTAGACTTCATTCTGGGTACTTGGGGCCAAGATCCCCATTTGTACACAAAGAGGTATTTGTGCCCTGTTTTGTTTTTGCAGAGGGTATGGCTCGTATGTCTACCATGAAGCTTTTGCGGAAAGATAACCCAATCTTCGCCTAGGAAGACGTTGGGTTTGGATCCTTCTGATCTGAAAGTTATTATCCCTACATCTTCTCCCGTCTTATCTCTTCAGACTCCACCCTTTCACCTCCTTTGTCCACTGAGCCACCTCCCAAAAAATAGAAACTTGATGAAGAAGAGAGCACTTACACAAAAAATTTTGATGCTCTGGCTTGGAGAGAAGAGAACCTTGTCCCTCATCATCGTGTGAGCATGGATGATGTGGCATCCAGAACCATCGCCAGACTCTTGCTCGCGGGGGACTTTGCCTTGTGGGAGTGTGCTCTCAACTTTTCAGGGAGCTAAAGAGCTCTCCCATTCAAGCTACTACTGGGGCTCTGGTGGTTGCCCGAGCCGACGTGCAGAGGCTAAATGAGATCAAAGTGGAGTTGGAGAAAGAGAAGGAGACCTTGAAGGCCGACTTGGAGAGAGCTCGGGAGAGGGTGAACAAGTTGGAAGCAACTGCTGCCTTGGCCGAGGAGAAAATAAAAAAATATCAAGAAAGTTATACTCGGATTTTCGGGGAGAGGTTGGCCCGTGAAGAAGTGCTAGAGAAGTTGAAAGAGGAGTTGGCTGAGTTCCAGGAGACAACTGCCTTGGGTATGGATGAGATGTTCGAGAATCTTGAAGCCCAAGTTAAGGTCTTGGCTCCCGACCTTGATCTGTCCCTCTTTAGCACAGATAATATAGTGGTGGATGGGAAGATTGTTCGTGTACCTGATTTGGAGGATGAGGAGGAGCCTCCTCAGGATCCGAAGTCCTCAGGACTTCAGGTCACTCTGTCTTCCACTTCGGGACTTTAGACAGTTCCGATCTCCTCCTCGGGAGCTCCAGCTGATGGTGTTGCTGCTGAGGCTTCCTCAGTCGCAGTATCGGCCGTTCCTGTCTCCATGCTTCCTCTTTCTCTCAAAAGAGACGAAGCTAATGGGGAGAAGCTTGATCTCCTTTTTGGCAAGGAGTCTTAAGCTCTTTTTAACTTTCTTTTGCTATTTGTAGTAGCCCGACCTGTGGCCTTTTATAACAATCTGGGTTTGTAATAGTTGGTAGTTCTTTTGAACATTTTACTTTTATCATGCAGTTGCTTGTTTGCAACTTTTATTAAGCAATGTTCAGAACTTTTTCCATAGTATGTGTGGTACCTTTTGCTGTAGTTAGGTATATTGTGTTTTGATTCTTGAGTTTTTGCTATTAATTTCCTTTAATAGGCCCGACTTTGGGTAGTCGGTCTTTACTAAGTTACTTTTGCAACTCTGTTTTTGTTCCGACCTGTTTTGAGGTCGCGTCGTACGAGTTGTTTGTATGACTTCTTATATTAACTTATACTTCGTTGCTTTTTCTTGTCGACCACTTTAGGTCGGACAATGATTTTTTCAGTTTGTCGAGTTTAAGTTAATGCGCTTGAGATAGGAAACTTAAAAAGAAATAAACCAGGAATCTTTATTAATATTTAAGAAATTCCTTTACAGGATTTTTTTACTAAAGGCTTAGGTTCCCCTAGCTCGTGTACTGGTGCCTCATTAAAACACCCTTTTTATTGGGAAAAAGAATGCACCTAGGTACAAGGCTTTTAGCTGTAGTATCTTTTTGGGTTGCAAGCGTGCCAAGACCTCGCGAGCTCTCACCCTTGGTGGTCGGACACCGTATAGAAACCTTTCCCCAGGACTTCTGATATCTTGTAAGGTCCTTTCCAGTTTGCAGCTAGCTTTCCTTTATCCGACTTTTGTGTTCCGATGTTATTTCGAATCGGGATGAGGTCGTTGGTGGTGAAGTTTCTCTTGATCACCTTTTTGTTGTACCTTAGAGCCATCCTTTGCTTCAGAGCTTCTTCCTTAATCTGAGCTCTTTCTCGGACTTCATATAGGAGGTCAAGCTCTTCTTTTCGAGCCTGGGTGTTAGCTCTTTCGTTGTAAAATAAAACTCTAGGTGATTCTTCAGCTACTTTTATAGGGATTACTGTTTCCATTCCATATGCAAGTCGGAAGGGTGATTCTCCCGTTGTGGAATATGGAGTGGTCCGATAAGCCCACAAGACTTGAAGAAGCTCGTCAACCCAAGCTCCTTTTGTGTCTTGCAATCGGCACTTTAACCCTGCCAATATGACTTTGTTTGCAACTTCAGCTTGTCCATTGGCTTGGGGGTGCTTTGCGGATGTGAACTGGTGTTTTATTCGTAGGTCAAACACCAGGTTTCTAAAGGTCGAGTCGGTAAATTGTGTTCCATTGTCCGTGGTGATGGAGTGAGGGACCCCAAACCTTGTCACAATATTCTTATACAAGAATTTCCGACTTTTTTGAGCAGTGATGGTTGCCAAGGGTTCTGCTTCAATCCATTTATTAAAGTAGTCAATCCCTACTATGAGGTATTTGACTTGGCCTGGTGCTTGGGGGAATGGTCCAAGTAGATCCAACCTCCATTTTGTAAATGGTCATGGCGAGGTGATGCTGATGAGCTCCTCAGGAGGTGCTACATGGAAATTGGCATGTTTCTGGCAAGGCGGGCACGTTTTGATGAACTCGGCTACCATTTTCTGTAAGGTCAGCCAGAAAAAGCTAACTCGGACTACTTTTTTGGCTAGTTACCGAGCTTTTAGGTGATTTCCACATATGTCACTATGTACGTCCTCCAAGACTTCCTTTGTGCTAGAGGTTGGGACACATTTTAAGAGGGGTGTTGAGATCCTTCTTTTGTATAGGATATTGTGGACTAGCGTATAATTTTGTGCCTCTTTTACGAGCCTTTTGGCCTCCTTTTTATCTTTGGGGGAGTATGTCAAATTTGAGGTAGTTGACTATGGGAGTCATCTACCCTAAATGTTGATTGTGTATGGTCAGTACTTCCTCTTCCTTTGAAATGGATGGCGTTTGTAGAGTCTCTTGAATGAGACTTCGATTGTTGCCCCCTGGCTTGGTGCTGGCTAATTTTGATAGAGCATCAGCTTGGGCATTAGATTCTCGAGATATATGCCTGACCTCACTTTCTAAAAAGTGTGCCAGCTGCTTTCGTGCCTCATCCAAGTACTTATTTATAGTGTGGTCTTTAGCTTGGTAGGTGCCATTAATTTGTGAAGTTATTACTTGTGAATCATTGAACACGACCACTTTTTCTGCCTCCACTTCTTTAGCCGGCTTCAAGCCAGCAAGGAGAGTGTTTCGAGGGTTACCTGAAACTGGAGGTCGATCTCGGATGAGATCTGTTGTAATTGCCGGAGTAGTCGTGTCCGACTTGTTGAATCTGATGGTGCTGCTGATCCTTGATCACCGAAGGGGGGTGGTACCTACAAGAGACTCCGATGCTTAAGTTAGCATGGGCTTTGAGCAGGTATTTTGTGTAGAATCAGAGTATGAGTTATACCTGGGTATCCAGTGTATTTATAGTAGTGTGGAGTGACCTCCCTTTGAGATAAGTTAGCTATCTTATCTTTATCTTTTGTGGGTGGGTCCCCTTATCTTGGCCATCCACCCTTAAGTGGGCTGTGATCATCTGCTTTGGGCCTACTTGGGCCCTTATAGCAATTTGGCTGAGCTCTTTGGGGAGAGGTCGGTGTCGACCAACCTTTGTAGGAGGTCGGTCGTTTTTGTCTTCATCCAACCCGGCTCGCCTAGCTCGACTCATGGTATGAACAGTGCCCCTGCTAGAGTTCGATCTTCCCCTTGAGGTCATGTCTTTAGACTTCGATCCCTTTAAGGAAGTCGTGCTCGAGCATTTCGCTTTTGGTTGATCTTTTGTATAACTCCTGACAGGATGGTTTCTGCTTGAATGCGAAGCGTTTCTTTTCTTTCTTTTTTAATTGTAGCGCGTGTTGCGCTTTTTTTTGGGAATGTGCGAGGGCTTTAAAAGCTTATTTAATTTCCCTTTACCGTTTCTTCTTTTCCCTCTTTGTACTTCATTTCGAAATTAAAGAATCGCTTTCAGTTTCTTCCTCCCTTTCTTTTCTTCGTTCTTTGTTTGCTGGCTTTTCTGATTTTACGCCCCCAAGCCTTCTACCTTCTTTGCTCGAAAAGCGCTCGTTGGTACGTGTTTGTCGTTGCTTCAGTCTTGAGAAGCTATCGCTCTTGTTCCTTCTTCTCTGCGGGTTGGTATTTCTTTTTCCTTCTTTATACTTTGATAGTTGTTCTTGTGCATGCTTTTACTGTTGCATGTTTGCAAAGTTTTGATTTTTATTGGGTTTGCTTTTAAGAAGCTTGATCCTTTCCGCAAAGAGATTGCGTCTTTGTCTTCGATCAACGTTGTGATTTTTCCTGCTGCTCCTGTTTTAAGAAAATGTGCGCCTCCTAGGTCTCTGTTGCTATTGGTAGTTGATCTTTTGTTTGGCAAATTGTAGGGCTTTTTTCTTTTGTTGCTGTTTGTTATGCAGAAGTGCTAGTACTTAGGTTGAATTCCTTACATGTTTGAGGGAGTTAAGGCTGGTTAGGATTCTGATTTTTGCGTCGTTTCCCTCTTCTGGGTTCTTGCTCTTGTTTGTTGCCTCCAAAGGGTGCCCCTGGGTCTTACTGAAATTCTTTGTTTTCGTAGACCCTGGGGTGCCCTTTTTGCTGCCCCACCCCTGTGTTTATTGGTTGTTATTTTTCTTTTTTGATTTTGCTCGAGTTGTTTAGTAGTGACCCCCTGTTATCTTCCTTTGCTGTAGGTGTAGTTTGCTGTATGTCTTCCCGAAAAAATATTGTTGAGATGTCTACCAAGATCCCTGCTGGCATGGCCGACTGGCTGGATTCTATAGTCTTAATGTGTGTGATCGTGGCCGACCTGGAGTACTGTGAGAGGCTTAGGAGATTCCATAGGATCTGTAGCAATAGGGACGATGAAAAAAATTATGAGCTATTGTCACCCGACCCTGAGAAGAGGGTTAGTTTCCCTTCTTTGACCCCGGGAGAACGTCCGTTCTTTTATGCTTATGACTATTTCTTTAGTCTGCTGAACGTCACCATCCCCTTTACTGCTTTTGAGACCGACCTCCTATGGACTTGCAACGTGGCCCCTTCGCAGCTTCATCCGAACTCTTGGTTCTTCATTAAGATTTTTCAGCTGTTGTGCTAGGAGTTAGGTGTCCGACCTACCGTATCTCTTTTCCTTTATCTTTTTGTGTTGACCAAGCCTGGAGTAGCCAAGAAGAAGGCTTCTTGGGTTTCGTTCCGAGCTACCTAGGGGAAAAAGTATTTTCTATGTATGATGAGTCTTTTCGGGATTTTAAGAACTATTACTTTAAGGTCCGAGCTGTAGAAAATGCCCGACTTTTCTTCTTGGATGAGAATGACGAGCCAACCTTCCCTTTGTGTTGGTAAAAAGATATAGTAGCCACTAAGTATTCTTAGGAGAGTCTGGATGAGGTTGAACAGGCCTTTGTGAGTGTTTTAGAGGAGAACTGGGGGGGAGCCTCCTCATCTGGACACAAAGATATTTCTAGGAGATCCTTCCCTCCTCCGTGCTGAGATGGGTAGTGTCCGACCTCTTTTTCTTAATGGTTTTCTTCTGTTATTTGCCGATTTATCCCTTACTTATTTGTAACTTTGATTTTCCTGGTTCCTTTTTCAGAAATGGTGAAATCTACGGACTCCATGAAGGCCTTCTGTAGGGCTAAGAAGGCGACGGCTGCACAAAACTTATCGGCAAAGGCTGCGGGGGAAGAGTCTTCTCTGGTGCCTCCAAAGAAGCTGACTTCTGATGCTTTTGGGCCGAGAAAGATCATTCCGACTCCTCAAGTCCGGATGATTCCTTCTGACCCTATTCAGCCAGCTTCTGGTGCTGCCTCCTCTCCTACTGCTGCTGGCCCTCCCCCAAAACACCAAAAAACTGTTGGTTCTTATGATCTAAATGACAAGAATTTTGATGGTGTGGGTTTTGCTACCGAACTGATTGCTCTTCACGGTAGGATTTCTTTGGATGATGTGTCAATTCTTCATCATCTTGATTTTGTTGTGAGTAGTAGTATCTGAGTTGCCAATGTTGGGGTGGCCTTTTCTCGGGTTATCAAGGAGTCCCCTGTCCATGCCACTGGGGCTTTTATGGAGGAAGCCAAGGCTGAGTTTGATAGGGTTAAGGGTTTGAAGGATGAGCTGGATGCTAAGGTTGCTAAGTTGGAGTTGGATGTGGAGAAGGAAAAATCTGGAGCTACTGCTGCCGAGGCAACTGCAAACTTGGCTGGGGAAACAGCGAAAAAATACAAGGAGAGGCTTCAGTTTGCCCAGGCTGATTATGCCGAGCTCCAAGGTCATCTGGTGGACAGTGTAACTGATGCATATGAGAATCTGAAGGCCCAGGTTATGGTTCTTGCCCCTGAGCTCGACCTGACTTTATTTAGTCTGGATAATGTGGTGGTGGACGGCAAGATCGTGCCTGCCCCAGATGACGAGGAGGAGGGTCCTCCTCTAGTGCCACCAGGGAAAGCCTCAGCAGCTACAGCCTTTTTCGTCCCTTCAGAGGTCGACCAGCTAGAGCCCGAACCCGATGTGCAGATTTTGAACAGGCCAGAAGGAACGGTTGATGCTGTCCCGCTTGCGACCATTCCTCCTCCACCAGCCAAGGATGCTACTACTGGGGAGAATTTAGATCCTCTATAACTTTCGGTGTTTATATTATAGTCCGATTTGTGGACTTTTGAACTTGTTTTTTGTAAATCTGTCTGTGGTTGACTTCTCTAACATTTAGTTGCTTCTCAGTAACTTTTGCTTTACAAAACACTTTGAACTCTGGGGCTGCCTTTTAGGTGGTCTTTAAGTCTTTAATGTTTTACTTTGATGAATTCGTTTTGCTGAGTGTTTGGAGGTTTGCCTTTTGTAACCCTTTGCGAGTTTTGTAGAGGTTAGGTATTTCGCTAGTCCGACCTCCTATGATTGGTATCAAGGCTTGCCTTGAGTTAGGACTTGCCATTCCTTTATCAAGTCAGGAAATCTTTGCGGCTTGGCGTTCGGGCTTGTCCGACAACATTTTAGTGTTCTTATAGAACCTTTTTAGTTTGTTCGAATGAGTAGCCCTTTTTTGAGATCGTGCCTCCTTTGAGCGGGGTTTGCATCCTTTTAGCTAAGCACTCTTGAGCCTTAAGTTGTTTCTCAACCCTTTGGCTTTGTTCCTTTTCAAGATCGTACTTGCGCCTTCTTAGTTGACGTCGATCCGTACGACTTTGTTACCCGGGCTTTTTAGTCATATTCCAACAGCTTTTTAGGTAGTGTTCCAGGGGAGGAACCTTTTCTTTATAGTTTTGGAAGACTTTTTAGCGCCGTTTTGACTTGTGCTTTCACTTTTTAAGTAATGTCTTTTTAAGACTTGTACCTTTCAGCGAAGCACTTTTGGCTTTTCTTTGGCCTTTGCGAGTTGTCTTCGTCCCTTTTTAGTGATCATTTCATTGGTTCGACTTCTCTGTCGAGCCTTATTAAGTTATTTTTAGTAGTCCATTTTTAGTCAGATCTCGTCAGGCCGCTTTTTATGGTCTACTTTTTAATAACTTTTTGCATTAACTTGCTTCTATCGCTTTCACCTTGCCGACCTCTTTATAATTGGGTGATGAATTTGATTTTTACCTTGCCGACCTCTTTGTAATCGGGCGATGAATTTTTGCGTTTTATGAGTTTAGATTAATGCGTCTTGGTAGGAAACTTTTTAGGGAATTGGCGACTTTTATTTGAATAATAAATGAAATAAAAACATAAATATAAGTATGTACATATGAGTGCTTACCCTTAGAGGTCAGGCAGTTTCTTAGATATCGGCCTGGTGCCTCATTAAAAAACCTTTTCAGGAAAAAGAGTGCCCCTTAACCTAAGATCTTTTATTTTTCTCTAGCTATAGTATCTTCTTAGGTTACAAGCATGCTATGACCTTGGTAGCTCTCGCCCTTCGAGGTCGGACACTGACGAACAGATTCTTGCCAGTAAAGAAATTTATAAAAATAATCGCGTTGTAGATATAGTTTCTAAACCAACAGAGAATCCTTTCGTACAAAAATTTGGTTGTCACAAGTAACAAAATCCAATAAAATTTATAACCGAAGTATTTAAACCTCGGGTCGTCTCTCAAGGAGTTGCAGGGAAGTATGATTTATTATTGGTTATGGAAAAAGGTATATTTTTGGGTTTTTAAAATAAGGAACAAGTAATTTAAATGACAAGAAAGATAAATTAATAATTATAAAAATCTCTTGCAAGGTATAAGAACTGGAAATCCTATCCTAGTTATCCTTATCAGGTGTGATGAGAATTGTTATTGCTCCCACTTAGTTAACCCTTACTAAATAAAGGAAAGTCAAGTGGGCCAATCGATTTGATCCTCAAGTCCTAGTCAACTCCTGTAAAAAGACTAGCTTTAGAGCGATCCAAATTAATCAGCAATTCCCAATTTTCAATCAACTGCTGAGTCTGATAACTCAAGTGTTACCAATTACTTAACTAAAGCAAAAGGGAATAAATCCTAAATTAAATTGAAAGCATTATAAATAGAATAAAACAATCATAAACTTGAAATACCTCAAATTGTATTAAATAGAATATTCAAATCTTAACATGAAAAGTTCATAAGCCAAATTGAAAAGATAAATAACAATTAAAGTAATAGAATAAATAAAAGTAGAAAATAAATTAAAAGAACATTGAACCTGTGATTGAAAAGAAGTAGCCTAATCATAATAGAAATCCTAAATCCTAATCCTAAGAGAGAGGAGAGAGCCTCTCTCTAAAAGCTACATCTAAACCTAAAATTGTGAATTATGAATGTTCTATTCAGTTGTATGAATGAATGGATTGATTCCCCACTTTATAGCCTCTAATCTGTATTTTCTAAGCCGAAAACTGGGTCAAAAATAGCACAGAAATCGCCCCTAGTGATTTCTGATACGTCCAGGTCACTGCAAAGTCACGCGGAAGCGTCGTCCACGCGTTAGCGTGGATTGGGTTTTTTGCCAGGTCATGCGTCCGCGTGATCCATGCATTCGCGTCACTTGTCTTTGGGGAAGTTATGAAAAATTACACATCGTTGTGAATCCCCAGACGTTAGCTTTCCAGCGCAACTGAAACTGCGTCATTTGGACCTCTGTAGCTCAAGTTATGGTCGATTTAGTACCAAGAGGTCAGGCTGGACAGCTTTAGCAGTTCCTTTAGTTTATTGTCTTCCTTCCACTTTTGCATGCTTCCTTTCCATCCTCTAAGCCATTCCTGCCCTATAATCTCTGAAATAACTTAACACACATATCAAGGCATCGAATGGTAATAAGAGAGGATTAAAATTAGTAATTTAAAGGCTCGGGAAACATGTTTTCAATCAAAGCACAAAATCAGGAAGGAAAATGTAAAACCATGCATTTTGTATGAATAAGTGTATGAAAGATTGATAAAATCCACTCAATTGAGCATAAGATAAACCATAAAATAGTGGTTTATCAGACACCTTGTAGTAACCTTTCCCCAATACTTTTGCTACTCGGTATGGTCTTTTCCAGTTAGCTGCTAGCTTCCCTTCTCTTGACCGACCTGCTCCGATATCATTTCGGATTAAGATGAGATCACTGGTGGTGAAGCTTCGCTGGACTACCTTCGGATTATAACTTAGAGCCATTTGACGTTTTAAGGCTTCCTCTTTAATCCGGACTCTTTCTCGGACTTCTGGGAGTAGGTCGAGCTCTTCCCTTTGAGCTTGGGAGTTGGTATCTTCATTATAGAGGATCATTCTAGGAGATCCTTCTTCTATCTCTACGGAAATCATTGCCTCCATTCTGTAAGCAAGTCGGAATGGTGATTCTCTAGTGGTTGAATGTGGTGTTGTCCGATATGCCCATAGGACTTGCGGGAGCTCTTCAGCCCAAGCTCCCTTGGCGTCCTATAATCTCCGTTTTAACCCGACCAGTATGACTTTGTTGGCGGCTTCCGCCTGTCCATTGGCTTGTGGGTGCTCTATAGAGGTGAACTGGTGCTTGATTTTTAGATCAGCTACCAGATTTCTAAATCCTGTGTCGGTGAATTGAGTACCATTATCTGTGGTGATGGATCAAGGGACCCCAAACCTTGTGATAATGTTTCTGTATAGAAATTTTTGACTTCTTTGGGTGGTGGCATTAGCTAATGGCTCTGTCTCAATCCACTTTGTGAAGTAGTCTATGCCTACAATGAGAAACTTGACTTGTCCGGACCCCTGAGGGAAGGGTCCAAGGAGGTTGAGCCCCCACTTCGCGAATGGCCAGGGTGAAGTAACAGAGATGAGCTCCTCAGGTGGAGCTATGTGGAAGTTGGCATGCTTCTGGCATGGTGGGCATATTTTGACGAACTCTGTTGCTTTTCTTTACAAGGTCGGCCAGTAGAAACCAGCTCGGAGTACCTTTTTGGCAAGGGCTCGTGCCCCAAGGTGATTACCGCACATGCCATTGTAGACTTCTTTGAGAACTTCCCTTGTAGCGGAGGTCGGAACGCATTTTAGGAGAGGTTTAGATATTTCTCTCTTATATAGGACGTCTTGTATTATAGTGTAGTACTGTGCTTCTCGTACTAGCCTTTTTGCCTCCTTCTTGTCTACGGGAAGTGTTTCTGACTTGAGGTAGTTGATTATGGGAGTCATCCATCCTTGATCCTGTCCTGATATGGCTAGGATCTTTTCTTCCTCCACGGTTGATGGACTTCGAAGTGTTTCTTGGATGAGACTTCTATTGTTGCCCCCTGGTTTGGTGCTGGCTAGTTTTGAGAGTGCATCAGCTCGGGCATTCTGTTTTCGGGGTATGTGTCGGACCTCATATCCCTTAAATTGTCCGATTTGTTCTTTGGTTTTGTCAAGGTATTTTTTATGGTGGAATCTTTAGCTTGATAGCTCTCTTCTATTTGTGAAGTGACTACTTGAGAGTCACTAAAGATGATAAGTCTTTGAGCTCCCACTTCCCTAGCTAGCCTCAAGCCAGCTAGTAGTGCTTCATATTCAACTTGATTATTTAAGGCCAAAAACTCAAACTTTAAGGAGAGCTCGATTTGGGTTCCCTGATCGCTCTCTAAAATGACGCCTGCGCCATTCCCGGCTTTGTTTGAGGAGCCATCAACATAAAGGCTCCACTTTGTGGGGGTGCCCGGGGTATCAGTATACTCTGCAATGAAGTCGGCCAGGTACTGGGATTTAATAGCTGTCCGAGCTTCATACTTGATGTCGAATTCGGACAACTCAATTGCCCATTGTAGGATTCTTCCAGCTAAGTCTGTTTTTTGTAAGATCCTTTATGGGTTGGTTGGTCCGTACTCTGATGGTGTGAGCTTGAAAGTATGGTCGGAGTCATTGGAAAGTGAGTATGAGGGCGTAGGCGAATTTTTCTATCTTTTGGTAATTTAATTCAGCTCCTTGTAAAGCCTTGCTGATGAAATAGATAGGTTGTTGCCCACTTTCGTCTTCTCTGACTAGTGCTGATGTTATTGCCCGACTTGCTACGGCAAGGTATAATATGAGCTCTTTACCTTCCTGAGGTCGAGTAAGGACAGGTGGTTGCCCCAGAAATTTCTTGAAATCTTGGAAGGCTTGTTCGCATTCTGGGGTCNNNCTTTCCCTTCCTTAATGTTGCATAGAAGGGGAGAGATCTTAAGGCTGATCCAGCTAGGAACCTAGACAAAGCCGCTAGTCTTCCATTGAGTTGTTGGACCTCTTTGACACAGGTTGGACTTTTCATGCGAAGTATGGCCTGGCACTTGTCTGGGTTTGCTTCAATTCCTCTATGGGTGAGCATGAAGCCCAGGAATTTGCCGGCTTCTACCGCGAAGGTGCATTTTGCGAGGTTAAGTCGCATATCATGCTTTCTTATGGTGTCGAACACTTTAGTCAGGTCGGATAACAAAAATTCTTCACTTTGTGTTTTTATCAGCATGTCGTCTATATATACCTCCATTAGCTTTCCGATGTGGTCGGCGAAGACTTTGTTCATCAGTCTTCGGTAGGTAGCCCCTACGTTCTTAAGTTCGAAGGGCATAACTATATAGCAATAGTTTACTTTTGGAACCAAGAATGATGTCTTCTCTTGGTCGGGTTGATACATTGGGATCTGGTTGTATCCCAAGTAAGCGTCCATGAAGGAGAGGTACTGATAGCCTGACGAAGCGTCGACTAGTGTGTCGATGTTCGGGAGTGGGTAGGGATCTTTTGGGCAGGCTTTGTTGAGGTCAGTGTAATCGGTGCACATCCGCCACTTTCCATTTGACTTTTTGACCAACACCACATTGGCTAGCCATAGTGGGTATTTTACCTCCCTTATGAACCCTGCCTCCAGCAAGGCCTGTACCTGCTCCTCTACAGCTTGCGACCTTTCTGGGCCGAGCTTCCTACATTTTTGTTGTACTGGTCGAGACCCTGGGTATACGGCTAACTTGTGGTACATTAGTCCGGGATCAATACCAGGCATGTCGACGGCCTTCCATGAAAAGAGGTTGGAGTTAACTTTTAGGAGCTTTATTAGCAGTTCCTTTAAGTCTTCTCTCAGGTTTGTTCCTATATTTGTTGTTTTGTTTGGATCGTCTCCAATTTGAACTTCTTGAGTTTCACCTTCTCGCTGAGGGCGGAGTTCTTCGCGAGCTCGAATTCCCCCGAGTTCTATAGTATTGGTTTCTTTTCCTCTGGGATCTCCCTTAAGGTTCAGACTTTCGTTGTAAGAACGTCGCGCGAGTTTTTGGTCTCCCTTTATGGTAGCAATCCCTTCCGGAGTGGGGAACTTCATGCATAGGTGTGGAATGGAGACCACAGTGGCGAGCTGGTTTAACGTCGTCTGACCTATTAACGCATTGTAGGCCGAGCTCACGTTGACTACAATATAGTCTATGCTCAACGTCCTGGACCGAGTTCCTTTTCCAAAGGTTGTATGCAGGGAGATGTATCCTAGTGGTTGAATCGGGGTGTCTCCGAGTCTGAACAAGCTATTCGGATACACTCTGAGCTCTTTATCTTATAGGCCGAGTTTGTCGAAGGCGGATTTGAACAAGATGTCCGCGAAGCTTCCCTGGTCGATTAATGTTCGGTGGAGGTTGGCATTGCCAAGTATTATGGTAATGACCATGGGGTCATCATACCCTGGGATGATTCCCGAAGCGTCTTCTTGAGTAAAGGTGATATTGGGGAGGTTGACCGACCTGTCTCCTCCTCCAACATGGTACACCTCCTTGAGGTGTCTTTTGCGTGACGACTTAGAGATCACTCCTCCTGCGAATCCTCCATTGATCATGTGAATATGCCTCTCAGGGGTGTGATGGGGACGTTCAGCTCGTCCGACCTCTTCATCCGTTCTTCTTTTTCTTGGCTCGTCTGCTTTATTGGCTAGAAACCGATCTAGTCGCCCTTCTCGTGCCAGTTTTTCAATAACATTCTTTAGGTCAAAGCAGTCGTTGGTGGAATGTCCGTAAATTCGGTAGTATTCACAATACTCTGTCCGACTTCCTCCTCTTTTGTGTTTGATCGGACGAGGGGGCGGGATCTTTTCAGTGTTGCATATCTCTCTGTATACATCCACAAGGGATACTCTGAGCGGAGTGTAGTTGTGGTATTTTCTGGGTTTTTTAGTAGGCTGGTCTTCTTTTTTCCTATACTCTTTATCCTTGTCCCGAGGTGGGTAAGAGAATATGGATTTTGAGGTTTTTTCTAGTCGAGAGTTCTCCTCCATATTAATATACTTTTTCGCCCTTTCTTGTACCTCGTTCAGAGATGTTGGATGCTTTTTAGATATTGAGTGGCTAAAGGGTCCTTCTCTTAGGCCATTGATGAGACCCATGATAGCTGCCTTTGTAGGCAGACTTTGTATATCTAGACATGCTTTGTTGAATCTTTTTATGTAGCTATGTAGGCTTTCCTGATCTCCTTGTTTAATCCCTAGTAGGCTTGGGACGTGCTTGGCTTTGTCTTTTTGGATGGAGAATCTAGCTAGGAACTTTTTGGTGAGGTCGTCGAAGCTTGCTATTGATCTTGGTAGCAAGCTGTTGAACCACTTTATTGCTGTCTTGGTCAAAGTGGTTAGGAAAGCTTTACATCGGATTGCATCTGAGGCATCCGTAAGATACATCCGACTTTTAAAATTGTTGAGATGATGGATTGGATCAGACGTACCGTCGTACAGGGTCATGTCGGGGGCTTTGAAGTCCTTTGGAACTTTAGCTTTCATGATTTCCTTTGAGAATGGGTCTTGGTCCTTGTGGGGGCTATCTTCGTGGCTGGATCGAATGGTCTTAGTTTTGAGATCAGCTTCGAGTTTTAGGATCTTGTCCTCCAGCTCTCGACGCCGTCTTGTTTCCCT
The DNA here is from genome assembly GCF_000816755.2 of Arachis ipaensis. Classification (NCBI taxonomy): domain Eukaryota; kingdom Viridiplantae; phylum Streptophyta; class Magnoliopsida; order Fabales; family Fabaceae; genus Arachis; species Arachis ipaensis. The sequence continues at coordinate 89,052,325 of NC_029786.2, forward strand.
ACGAAGGTCTCGCTCGGCCTCCCGTTGTCGTTCGGCCTCTTTTTCAAGCTGTTTAAGGCGATGATGTTGTTCACGGATAGCTTCCAAGATTTTAGTGGTCGGGGGTTGTTTATCTCCGTTATCTGGAGGTGTATCTTTTTGAGTGGCATCCTTGTTCTTATGCGTCATTCTGTCCTCCAAGCCAGAGTTGTGATCGTTGTCGAGGTTATCTTCCATGACAATGGGATGACTTCCAGGTTCCCCGGCAACAGCGCCAATGTTCCGAGGGTTACCAGGGTATTCCAGTGTATTTATAGTAGTATGGAGTGACCTCTCTTTAAGATAAGTTAGCTATCTTATCTTTATCTTTTGTGGGTAGGTCCCCTTATCTTTGGCCAGCCGCCCTTAAGTAGACTATGATCATCTCTTTTGGGCCTACTTGGGCCCTTATAGAAATTTGGCCAAGCTCTTTGGGGAGAGGTCGGTGTCAACCAACCTTTGTAAGAGGTCGGTTGTTTTTGTCTTCATCCAACCCGGCTCGTCTAGCTCGACTCATGGTATAAACAGAGAGCTTCATATTTTGCTTGATTATTAGAAGCAGGGAACTTGAACCTCAAAGATAGCTCTATCTGAGTTCCTTGGTCGCTTTATAGGATAACACCAGCCCCGTTTTCAAATTTATTTGATGACCCATCTACGTACAGACTCCATGTAGAGGGGTTCTCATGACTTTCAGTGTATTCAGCAATGAAATCGCCAAGGTATTGTGATTTGATGGCTGTCCGAGTTTCATATCTTAAGTCGAACTCGGACAGCTCCACCGCCCATTGCAAAATTCTCCCAGCCAAGTCGGTTTTTTGTAGGATATTTTTCATTGGTTGATTAGTATGGACTTTAATGGTATGGGCCTAGAAGTAAGGTCGAAGCCTCCAAGATGTAAAAACAAGAGCATAAGTAAACTTCTCTATCTTTTGATAAGCTCTGCCCCTTGTAAGGCTTTGCTGATAAAGTAGATAGGTTGCTATCCCTTTTTGTCTTCTCAGATCAGGGCCTGCCCCTTTTCATCTTCTTGGACCAGGGCCGAGGCTATAGCCCGGCTTTCAACTGATAAGTATAGCACGAGTTCTTCCCCTTTTTCAGGTCGGGTAAGTATGGGTGGTTGCCCTAAGAATGTCTTGAAATCTTGGAAAGCTTGCTCATATTCTGGTGTCCATTCAAATTGCTTTCATTTCCTTATAATTGAGTATATGGGAAGTGATTTCAGAGCTGACCCTGCCAAAAATTTGGATAAAGCTGCCAACCTTCCATTTAGTTGTTAGACCTCTTTAACGCAGGTCGGACTCTTCATATTAAGTATGGCTTGGTATTTATCGAGATTTGCTTCTATGCCACTTTGGGTCAACATGAACCCTAGGAATTTCCCAGCTTTTACTGCAAAGGTACATTTTGAGGGATTTAGCCTCATTTCAAGCTTCCTTATAGTGGTTAATACTTCCGAGAGGTCGGTCAAGAGTGTCCTATCCTCTTTGGTCTTAACGAGCATCTCATCCACATATACTTCTATGAATTTTCCTATGTGAGAGGAAAACACCTTGTTCATTAACTGTTGGTAGGTTGCTCCTGCATTCTTTAATCTGAAAGACATCACTATGTAACAATAGTTTTCCTTTGGAGTCATGAATGAGATTTTTTCTTGGTCCGACTTATACATCGGGATTTAGTTGTATCCCAAGTAGGCATCCATAAAGGACAAGTATCTGTAGCTTAATGCTGAGTTGACCAAAACATCTATACTGGGGAGTGGATAAGGGTCCTTAGGGCAGGCTTTAGTGAGGATGGTATAATTGACACACATTCTCCACTTTTCATTTTGTTTTTTCACCAAAATGACATTAGCTAACCATAGTGGATATTTCACCTCCCTTATAAACCCTGCCTCCAATAAGGCTTGTACTTATTCTTCTATGACTTGTGTTCATTCTGGGCCAAGCTTTCTGCGCTTCTGCTGAATAGATTGGGAACCTGGATACACAGCAAGCCTATGACACATTAGGTCGGGAAAAGAGGTCGGAGTTTTTCCTTAACAATTCAACGAGTTGTTTCTTTAGGCTTTCCTCCAGCTTTGCCCATATGCTCATTGTCTTGTCAGGGTGGTCTCCGATTTGTATCTCTTCCGTTTTGCCCTCAGGTTGAGGTCGTAATTCATCTCTCCCTCATACTCCACCTAACTTAATTGTATTGACTTCCTTGCCTTTTGAGTTGCCTTTCAAACTAAGGCTCTTGTTATAGCATTTCTTGCTAACTTTTGGTCACCTTTAATGGTGGCAATCCCTTCAACTGTGAAAAATTTCATGCAAAGATGTGGGGTGGAGACGACATCCGCAATTCGATTTAAAGTCGTCTGACCTATTACGGCATTATAGGCTGAGCTTACATTGACTACTATGAAGTCGACACTTAGTGTCCTCGACCTGGCACCTTTTTCGAAGGTGGTGTACAATGAGATGTAACCCAGAGGTCCGATTGGGGTGTCTTCCAGCCCAAAAATGCTATCTAGGTATGCCCTTAGATCCTTTTCCTCTAACCCGAGCTTGTCAAAGACGAGTTTGTACATAATATCTGTCGAGTTGCCTTGATCTACCAAGGTTCGATGGAGGTTAGCGTTTGCTAGGATCATAGTTATCACTACTGGGTCATCGTACTCCGGTATTATTCCTTGAGCATCTTCTTTAGTGAAGGAAATAGTGGGCAGGTAGGACGCTTTATTGTCCTCCCTAACTTGATATACTTCCTTGAGGTGTCTTTTTCGTGAGGATTTTGATATTCCTCCTCCCGTGAATCCACTATTAATCATGTGTAATGTGTATATGCCATTTAGGGGTGTGAGGAGGGTGTTCTGATCGTCCTCCTTCTTCATCCCTTCTACTCTTCCTCGGGTCATCCGACCTATCTGCCAGGTATCTATCAAGTCGGCCTTCCCTGACCAACGTTTCAATGACGTTCTTTAAATCATAGCATTCATTAGTGGAATGTCCGTATAGCTTGTGATACTCACAATATTCAGTCCGACTTCTAGCTTTCTTGTGCTGAATCGGACGAGGAGGCAAAAGCTTCTCTGTATGGCATATCTCTCTGTAGACATCGACAAGGAAAACCCTTAGAGGGGTGTAGTTGTGATACTTTCGAGGCTTTTCTACACTTTGCTCCTCTTTCTCTTTAGGTTCTCTTTCTTTGTTCGGACTTTGGTAGTAGGACAAGTTAGCTCGTGGGGGAGGTTCTCTAAGCAGGGAATTTTCTTCCATGTTGATATATTTCTCTGCCCTTTCTTGTACTTCATTCAAAGAAGATGGGTGTCGCTTAGATATGGACTGGGAGAATGGTCCTTCTTTTAGGACATTGACCAAACCCATTATTACCGCTTCAGTTGGTAGGTTCTGAATCTCTAGGAGAGTTTTGTTGAATCTTTCCATGTAGTTACGGAGACTTTTCCTGACCTCTTGCTTTACTCCTAGCAGGCTCGGGGTGTGATTTGTTTTGTCTTTCTGAATGGAGAATCTATTCAGGAACTTTCTGGCCAGGTCATCAAAACTAGTTACCGACCTGGGGGCAGGCCATCAAACCATTTCATTGCAGCCTTCGTTAAAGTAGTCGGGAAGGCTTTGCAACGAGTTACTTTAGAAGTGTCAACCAGGTACATTTTGCTTCTGAAGTTGCTGCGATGGTGACTCGGGTCGGATGTTCTGTCGTAGAGATCCACGTCGGGTGATTTGAACTTCCTAGGAACTTTGGCCCTCATGATCTCTTCTATGAATGGATATTGTCCTCCCAGGGGACTTTCATCGCGCTCCGCCCGATTATTCCTCCTTTGTATATCAGCTTCTAGCTTCCGTAACTTGTCTTCTAACTCCTTTCGTTGTCTTACCTCTCTTTGCAACTCTTGTTTTGCTTCCCTTGCCATTCAGCCTCGTGTTTAAGCTGTTGTAGCCGATCCCCTTGGCCATGAACGAGATCCAGGATCTCGGTCGTGTTTTGGTCTTCAGCCTCGGGATGGTGGACCTCCGATTGGATCCTTTTTGTCTGGGGATTTCACGAGGTCCCTTCTCCGCTGGGGCTGTGGTGTGGCGGTGGAGGTGGAAGCAAGAGGGCTTAGTTTTCTGGCTGATCTTCTGGATCAGACTTAGATGTAGTATAGTTGTCTCTGCACTCATCGTCCGCCATTTGTCAGAGAATGAATCCCAGGTTCCCAGCAACAGTTCTAATATTCTGAGGGTTACCTGAAACGTTGGTTTGAGCCTGAACGTGAGGTCCAGATTCCTTTGTATGGCAGCGTCCGACTTGATATGCCGAGGTGCCATCTGTCTGAGTTTTTCGTGAGGAGGTGGGGTGTAAGGCCCACATCGGTTGGAGAGGGGAACGAAGCATACCTTATAAGGGTGTGGATACCTCTCCCTAGCATGACGCGTTTTGACGAGTGAGTGTGGGGGGCTTCGGCTAGCATCCCTATCGTCAAAAGCAAAACCGTGAGGCCTTGTGTGCCAAAGCGGACAATATCGTGCTAGCGGGTGGTCTGGGCTGTTACAGATGATATCAGAGCCAGAACCCGGATCGATGTGCCAGCGAGGGCGCTAGGCTCCCTTAGGGGGTGGATTGTAAGGCCCACATCGGTTGGAGAGGGGAACGAAGCATGCCTTATAAGGGTGTGGATACCTCTTCCTAGCATGACGCGTTTTGACGAGTGAGTGTGGGGGGCTTCGGCTAGCATCCCTATCGTCAAAAGTAAAACCGTGAGGCCTTGTGTGCCAAAGCGGACAATATCGTGCTAGCGGGTGGTCTGGGCTGTTACATGGGGAGTGGTACCTGCAAGAGACTCCGATGCTTAAGTTAGCAAGGGATTTGAGCAGGTTCTTAGTAGATTAGAACGTGAGTTATACCTGGAGGGTGCCAGTGTATTTATAGTAGAGTAGATAACCACCTTTATTGGAGTAGATCTATCTTTTCTAATAGGTAAGCGTTTCCTCTATCTTGAGAGTTTGTTGGGATCTACTTTCTAGAAGTAGAAGTAGTTGGAGAGACTTAAGGAGGCAATTACTTGTTTAATCAAGCAGGACTAGACCTATGTATTTTTGTCCGACCTCTTTAAAAAGGTCGGGTTTATGGTGAGGTCCACCTTTATTGGTGGGCCTTTTATCTTTATTGGGCCTGGTTTTTATCTGTTTGGGCCAGGGTATGAATAACTACCATACCCCACCAAATTTGAAAATCCAGAGAAAGTAAGGCTATGCTACAAATTTGATACTACAGAAATAAAAGATGACCCAAATCGAATCTATCAGTTGGATGGAGTTACGCATATTGCTGGTAGTGTGCATGAAGATGTTACTAAATTATTTTTTATTTTCTATAAGAAATAAATCATTGTTAGTGATATTGAGTCGCTTAGAACTTGATTATTAGAATTATTAGAATGTCTAAACTTCAACTAGTAGTTAGAGTATTGATTTAGGGGTAGTAGTATGTTAGAAGATTGTTAGTGATATTAAACCATTTAGAACTTGAATATTATAACTAATAGAATCTTTAAAACTTGAATAGTAGTTAGAGTATTCATATAGAGATAGAAATCTTTAATTTAATTTAGATTTCAAGTTTCAGATTATATAGGCAGTAGAAGATTAGCCCAGAGTCTAGAATGATCTAATTTATTTCAAAAATTGAATAATCAAATGTTAGAATAATGAGCCATTACAATTGTAGGTATATACTAAAGGGTTTAGCTTTATGCCGTAAATAGTAGGTAAACAATGTTTTGTTGGAATTTAATGTAATTCTAGTTAAAATATTTTTCGATTAAAATTATCCATTTTAGGTGAAGGTTATGTTGAAAAGTGTTATGATTCTAAGAGAATTTTTTCAATGTCATGCAGCTCCACCGCTATCTTACGAGCATGAGAAGGCAGCATGGTATACCGTTAGACGATAGGATCATGCCGTACCTGCAGTTGGCTAGCCTAGCCTATCTCGTGAGGCTCAATGATCACTGGTTTATGTTGGATGAGCCATTAGTGAGTACATTTGTGGAGAGATGGCATCTGGAGACGCATACATTTCATGTGTCATTCATTGAGTGCACGATTACGCTACAGGATGTAACATACAAGTTAGGGCTCCCGATCGATAGACAGTTTGTCAGCAAATGTTTGATGGACTTCCAGTGGTATATCGACGACGGCCATCTGACATGGGTTTGGATCGAGGATTTGTTGGGTGTGTTGCCGCCACCGGGCTGCATTGACAAGTTCACTGTGAGGTGCACTTCGATGCAGGAGATGTTCGGTGATACTGGAGCTGGTGGAGATGCCGGTTGAGGGTTTGGTGATTACTTTATTGGGTGTCCTAGTAGTGACACGGAGATGCACGATAGTCAGACGTGGATTAGCCCAGATAAGATGCTATCCGACTTGCTTGGCAGTGAGAGCCTTGACACAGAGAACGGAGGGTCATGCTTTCTTTACCAGAATGGAATAGAACTTGCAAATCTTCATCGCTGCCTATGATGAATGAATCGTATTTCACATCATCCTGCAAGGAAATCGAAATTCTGTAGAATAACTTCTCCACCCGTTTCACGCCTTGCAGCCCCAGTTTTCGGATTATAGTATTCTAAAACTCAGTGAAACTCATTGAAGGTATGAGTAAAACACTAACCGGATCTTTATCAGTAAACTTAATTCCGGAACGTGTTTTTTTCTTAATCGATCCTCTATAGTGCACCAAAACAAAAAAACTCTCATCACTAGCCATTGCATATCACTATGATAGGAATTCACATACAACAACTATTTATATACGTTTCACCATAGTAAATCAAATTAAGTTATATCCATTTATATATCTTGGTGATACATAGTAAATCGACTTGCCTTGTGTCGATTTAATCCTCAGATTACGTGGGTTGTTAAATCAAATTGAACTCGTTCAATTTACTAGGAACTCTAACTAGGCATGCATAAATTAAATCACTCTCATTCGATTTGCATGTCTCCCTACTAAATCGAATTAGGCTGATTTGATTTAGTATCAACAAAGCTAAATCAAATATGATTGTTTCGATTTACATAAAAATGTGCATTAGGGACATTCACCTAACATTTTTTCGTTTGGATGATTTGCGTAATTTTGAGTTGGCATTAGTTTATTTAGATTTTTTACCCTTAATAATTTTTAAAAGTTTAAAAATATTTTTTAATGAAAACATGAATGACGTTATTTTAAACTAATTAAAAATATTTTTAGACAAATCGTCATTTGTGTATTATGAAAAAAAAAATTCCCTCGACAAAATAAAACTTACTTGAAATCAAATAATCAGGTGTAACACATATTTAATATTTTTTACCAATACTAAAAAAAATAGCCCAAAAATATTAGACTTAGGGCCTGTTGGGGAACCTTCAAAAGTAATTTTTTTTAACTTTTGACTTATGAAAAGTAATAGTATTAATGTCTGGTGTAATTTTCAAAATCAAATTGTAGCTTTCTAAGAAACTATTTAGGAGCTTATAGAGAAGTTAAAAAAATTACTTCTCTCATAATACTACTACTTTTATCACATTTCTATAAAATAAATACTTTTAGAACTAAAAATTCAAACACAAAATAACTTATTTATACGCTACTTTTAATAAAGCCATTTATTGTTTAAACTATTTTTTCAAAAGGAGCTTAATTAAGTTATTTACCCAAACTGGATCTAACCTAATGTACCGAGATATATTTGGCTTCCGAGATGGATGATGAAACATGGCTAACAAGGCAACAATTGAGAGCAAAAGCTCATAATCAGAATCTTCAAACACAATTTTGAAAATGACAAAATACCCCCTCTTCACGTTCTCTCTACTTTATGCTCTTTCTTCTAAATTTGTAACGGTTAGGAGTGAGTGGAATCTTCACATTGTTGAAAGCACACATAATAGTAGGATCGCATCAAAAGAGGTAAGAATATGTAACCATCACTTTAATGTTCTTTGATTTCACTTGTGCTTCGCATGTGTATGTAAGGAATTAGGGGTATTTTGCTCTTTTCTGGGATATAGATTTGAACATTGTCACTATTTAATCACTTGAATCATTGATTGTCCTTAAAGTAGTGTTTGTTTAGTGTTCTTGTCCATCAAAGATATAGACACGGGAGTACATGTGTGTTGTTTGTTTTGTGAGACACAAAAGAGAGAGAGACACGGTTACACACAAGGGTACATAAAATACGTGTATTTTGTGTCTCTCCCAAATCATGAGACACGGATTTTCATCCTGAGACACAAATTAAACTAAAATTTTGGACAAATTTATCCTTAGTATTTTTTTGAAAATTTCAGATTTATTCAAACCATTTGGCCCTTCTCTTCTCCTTCGTCAGTGCCTCAACCCCTTTCTTCTTCTTTCCAGATCTTCTTCCTTCTTTCTTTCTTTCTTCTTCTTCTTCTTTTTTTTCTTATTCTTCTCTCTCTTAGAAGTCAGACCACTATCTCGCCTCCGGCCTTCCTCAATCTCCTTGCCGCCATTGCTAGCCGCATCCCTCACTTGGAACTCCGCCGACTCAAACTCTCCTCTCACCATTGTGTTGTCTCTCTTCTGCTTCTTGCCTCTGCGCTTCTGCATCTCGCCGTGCCTCCTTCCCTCTTTGTCACGGGTCTCACCGCATCGCCCCTCCCTCACCGTTTCGGACTCGCCGTCAATGTGGGTGCTGCAGGTGCCCATTGTTCTATCTATTTCAACTTTACCTCAAAGGTTTTTTCTTTTTTAGATAATAATATTTGAACACAGATTTGGTTATTTGAGTTTAGTTTGACTGTTAAATTTTAATACTAAATTTTTTGTAATTTGATTAATGTTAATGTGAGTATCATTATACTACCATTGTTTTGTTTCTATCTTCTTGTGCTTCTTTATTTTTATTTTTAAATTTTTTCAGAATATATATTATAAATCTTGTTTTTTTATGGGATTATGTAGATGAATGTTCTGGTTTTTCAATTAATTCTTTTATGTAGATGAATGTTCTGCGTTTATTTTTTTTTTTTGCCGTCGATTGCCATTGCTCCTCCATCAAGAACCGCTGCTTCTGCTCCTCCTTCTCTCTCGAAGGGTTCGGGCTACGGGAGTCCAGATCCATCGTCATCCAGATTCGCCGGCGGCTTCAAGTTTCGACGGCGTTTTTCTCCACATCCTCTCTCTACCAACGTCGTTCATCCTTTTCAGAAAGAACGTCTCTGATCTTTTCCTCTTCTATTATCCCTTTATTAAAAAAAATTATATGTGTATTTTATTTTACAGATATGCAACAAATTAAAATTTTTGTTGATTTTATTAAATTTAATTTAGATTGGCATATTGTTGCTTTTGTATTTGGTTGAAGATTATAGTGGTATTGATGTTGATGATAACTCTGAAAGAAGGGATTGGACAAAAATAGCGATAGAGAAGAATGATGGGGATAAAATTGATATTTTAGTAAAATTTTGAGTTGTATATTCTCTTGTGTCTAACTTACCAAACAAGATGAAGAATTGAGTGTCTTTTATGTCTATGTACTCATGTGTATTTGTGTCTATGTCTTTATTATTTCAAGACATCAACCAAACGCAGCCTAATAGCGCGGACACTTCTCGAACATAATTCGGATATAACACTCATTGACATTCGTCCGACACACGTGTCTTTTGTGTCCAACTATATTTTAATAAAAAAAAATCAGACACTATACCTAAATACCATTACGTGTCAGTGTGTCAAGTCTTATTCTTAACATGTATTTTTGAAATGAGTTTAGAAATAATATATTATTAATTATTAAAACAAAAAATATTATTAAAAAAGATATTAAAGATAATTAAAAAATTAATTTATATTTTATGTATACACCATATTTTCGTATCTTATAAGAATTTTAAATTTGCATGTCCACATGTCCCATATCTGTGCATCATAAGTTTGTCCAATATCTTCCTAATTTTCATCTTATATTTTGGTTTAGTGATGGGAGATTCATACGTTACCATAGTAGGCAATTGGTTGACAAAGAGAACGAGTTAGATTACCTAAGAGAACGAGTTAGATTACCTTGGTGAAATGATAGTAGAGGAATTGCCAATTGGCCTTGAGGAGTGGTTTTTGCCAGAAATAGTTAGGAGTTGAAGGAACTTGAATACAATAGTTATGCTAAGAGTTAGTAGTTTAGTATAGTAGATCTAAACTTGCAATGGAGTTTGGTCTTAAAGAGTTGAAGCCTAGTAGAGATGTCCTGAAAATTTGTAAATTTTAGTGTGATGAAGTATTATACACTACCATGTAAATGTGATTAATGGATTTAGGTAAAGGAATGGAGTTGAAATTACATCAAATGATAAGAACTACAACACTGGTATTAGTCCCATAGAAATAGAAGTGGTGAGTGAAATGTCTTTTAGTGAGGAAGATAAATTTGATTACAGTGCTAAAAATATTAATCACGACGATCACTTTGAATTTGATGGGAAAGATGAAAATGAGTAAGGACCTCAAGTTTATAATTCAATTTGTAGTATGATTTTATATTTTTCGTGTTTAATTTATTGTTTTGATTTTACTTAAAATTTTGATTTTTTGCTATCTCAAAAATTAAAATGGTTAGTTAACTGCTAGCTAATAGAATAATGTTGTTTAAAACGGATAAACGAAGAGTTTTAAGAATTTCTAGATGGGAAATTCTCTAATACGGATCACATGAAATATCCATACATATGGATCCGTCGTGGCAGTTAGCATGTTGCGACGCATAGCTTCCTTCCTCTGTGGTATATGAAGAACTGCGCACCTAAAAGACTAGCAACGCAGATTGTAACAGATCGTAGCAGATGGTTAGCAGAGTGTGTCGACGGTATACATTTGGAAGATTAATCATTAATGCGTGTGGGATTATGATTTTTTGGAAAGTGGGCTGAAATTGTTTAGGCTTCTTTAGAGTTCATGGGTTTTTTAGTTTCTTATAATAGTCTGAAAAAAAGAAAATGGGTTGAAGGGAAAAAATGTTATTAGAATTTTTATTTTTATTCTAAATAAATATATATTATAATTAATCATCTAATACTTCCATAACTTGGCGTCGGCAAGAAGGAGGAACAATAGAATTGACGCCCTGCTAGTCAACGGAAGGTTGATAAGAAATCAAGCTCGGATCAAGATTGCTATCAGAGGTTTTTATAAAGAGTTGTATCGCCAAGAGAGGTCACCGGTGGTGGGCTTTAGAGACGGACTGGTAAACAAGATTGATGAAGAGGAGTCGATAGCTTTGGAGAGATTACCGACATTAGAGGAGATTAAAGAGGCTGTTTGGGATTGCGAGTCATCCAAGGCACCAGGAAGTGATGGGTATAACATAAATTTTGTTAAGAAGTGCTGGGACGAGATTGGGGCAGAGTTTAGCAAAGCGGTTCTGGATTTCTTTCGATCTTCAAGGTTGCCTTCGGATTCCAATATTACTTGGGTGGCTCTTGCACCTAAGTACGCTGGAGCCAAGGAGATTAAGGACCTCCGGCCCATCAGCATGGTAGTTTGCGTATACAAAGTGATTTCAAAAGTGATGGTTAGGAGAATGAGAACAGTCATGCCAGGTCTAGTCGGGGAGACTCAGAGCGCCTTCGTGAAGGGTCGTAAGATACATGATGGGGCACTTATTGCTTGTGAGACAGTGCAATGGTTGAAGACAAGAAAAAAGAAAGCGGCAATCATCAAACTAGACTTTCAGAAGGCGTATGATCGGGTTAAATGGAGATTTGTAGACATCGTACTACAGAAGATGGGATTTGGCTGGAGGTGGAGGGAGTGGGTTAAGGAGTGTGTTAGCACAGCATCCATGTCGATCCTGGTAAATGGCTCACCATCTAAACCGTTTAAGATGGAGAGGGGTTTGAGGCAAGGTGATCCATTATCTCCGTTTCTGTTTGTTCTAGTGATTGATGTTTTGCATAGGATGGTAGGGGAGGCAGTCAAGAACAGGCGTGTTGTGCCGCTTCTAGTTGGTAAGGATAATGTAAAGCTGTCACACCTCCAGTTCGCAGACGACACTATATTGTTCTGCCCACCAGAGACCATCATAAACTATGATAGGCTGCTAAGGTGTTTTGAGGTGATGTCGGGGCTAACCATTAACTTTGATAAATCAAGTTTAATCCCAATCAACTGTGAACAGCAGTGGACGTACAACATGTGTAACTTGTTGGGGTGTAAGGAGGCCTGCCTCCCAGTCAAATATCTTGGCATTTCTTTAGGAGCGAACCCAAGATTGATCAGGACCTGGAAACCGATAATTGACAAGGTGGAGGAGAAACTTAGCCTGTGGAAAGCAAAGGTCCTTAACAAGGCGGGTAAGCTGGTCCTAATTAAATCTGTGTTAAATAGCTTGCCGGTGTACTACTTGAGTCTGTATAAGATGCCGAAGGCAGTGGCAGAAAAGTTGATATCACTGCAGAGGAGATTCCTGTGGAGTAAGGAGGAAGGCAGGAATGGTCTGGCGCTTGTTAAGTGGGAGGTGGTTCAAGCCCCTAAAAAATTGGGTGGACTGGGGGTCGGTGATGCCGTGGTTAGAAACTCTGCACTACTATTTAAGTGGTGGTGGCGCTTTGAAAAAGAAGAATGTCCACTATGGAAGAAGGTTGTGTGTTCCTGTTACGATTTGAATCCCAGTGTGATGTTATCAGCTCAAACATTACCTACTAGAGGGGGTCCTTGGAAGGATATCTGTCAGCTGCAGTTCAGGGATAATGCTGTGAAAGATAAGATGATTGCGGGGTTGTCTATGGAGTTGGGTGATGGAAGGAGGACTCGATTTTGGGAAGATGTCTGGCTACAAAGTGGTCCGCTACAGATGAGTTTTCCGAGACTTTTCTCCATTTCAAACCAAAAAGGATCAGTCATAGGGGATTGTGGGTTCTGGGATGGGTTAGAGTGGATCTGGAATTTCCAGTGGAGGCGAGACTTATACCAGTGGGAGTTGGACCTAGTGGATCAATTACATGAGATATTAAGACCTGTAAAGCTGGCACATGATAAGCCAGACAGAATTTTTTAGAAATTTGACAAGGAAGGTATATTCTCAACTAACTCCTTTGTGCAGGTAGTACAGTCAGAATCTCTTTCGGATGACATAACCAGCTACAATTTCACAAGAACCTTATGGAAAGGTTTGGTACTGCCACGAGTGGAGTTATTTACCTGGTTTACTCTGGTAGGAAGAGTGAATACTAAAGAAAGACTACTTAGATTGGGAATTATCAGACAAGGTGATAACATGTGCATTCTGTGTAATAAAGAAGTGGAATTTATTCATCAGTTGTTCCTGGGTTGTGAGTTTACTTGGCAGGTGTGGTGTCAATGGCTGTCTGAATTAAGGAGGTTGTGGACATTTCCGGGCACCCTAAAAGAACACTTCGAGAGTTGGACATGTGCTGCTAACAGGAAGGTAGAGCGTCACAAATGGCTTATATGCTTTTGTTCAGTTATTTGGAACATTTGGCTAGAGAGAAACGAGCGGATTTTTAGTAACAAGGAAGGGAGTGCAGAGGAGGTATTTCAGAAATCATTAAACAGTGTTAGAGAATGGAGTAGTCTAGATCCTTTTTGTTGTTGATGGCTATGCCGGAGATGACATTAAGGAAGCATTATTCATACTTTTCATGTCGTTGTATCGGTTCGCTTGTTGCTCCACTTTTTCGTGTTGAGCTCTTATGTTAAAAAAAAATCATCTAAAGTTGTGATAGCGAAGGTTGGAGGTTGTCTAATCCAATCTGACAAAAAAAAGTTGAATATTTTTTTATTCCGATCTTTGAGTGTGAGTGATATTCTCCAAGATGTTAAATAACATTTAATCCTATAATTAAGTTTTAACTTTTAAGAAATCTTTAATGATTTAACGGTAAGGTGTGTAAGTGCTAACACATTCTAATTTTCTTATTTTTTTTTCCTGGTTTAGACCTATATGATTTTTTACATTTTTTTAATATGTTTTAATGAGCAGTAATTATTTTTTAATTTTGGTTAACGAGTACATATTAATTAAAGGAATGTTTATCATGTGTTAGTGGGTCAGGGAATAAAATGGGAGAATAAGGGAGAAAATTAGTGGCAAAATTGGGATTTTGGCCTTCCGTTGATATCCTCTATTTATTGGTCTTTATTATGACCACTTATGGTTGATTTCTTCCCTCGTTCAATCACTATTCATTAGACGGTACAGAAAAGCTTTAACATTGAAGGAAAAGAAGGTTGAGGAAGGGCGTTTTGGTTTGTTTGGCGTGGGAGATAGGCAGTATCCCAGGTATTGATATGAAAATTTCCTTTTCTTTAATTTGTCTTGTGTTGGTGAGTGGGGTGTGGTGAGGATTAACAGTGAATGGATAATTTTCTTGCGATTATTCTAAAAATTTTCAGCTTCCATCATGCCTTTCAATGCAACTGTTGTCTTCCCCACATGCTTTACCTTTTCGGGCTTCGATTATGAGAACATTACATTGTTCATCAGCTTCTAGCCCTCTACAACAACAACATAACACAGAAGTCCGGAACTTGTAATAAAAATTTCCAATAACCACGGTTTGCCTATTAAGCCCATTTGAAAAAAAAAATAAACAAAACAATCTTCATTAAAATCATGTAGTTATCTTATAATCCTCATTATAACTGAAAAGGAGTTCCGTCACTTTCTTTTTGACATGCAGCCCATCCTGACATGTACACGGGTCACTACCTGAAAAACACAGCTCATAATCTATATGTATGAATGTTTCATATAATTCATACTAGAGACTTTCCCTTCCTAGATATACACATCTATTTTGTCTCTTCTTTTTTCTTTTTTGATTTTTTCAATTTTTCACTTTTATGATCACACTTTATCAAAAAACTTTTGTTAATAAAAAATCAATTCCTAATACTCATACCTTGATAATTTACTCAAACGGTTGGGGGTACTTATACGAAGTAGCAACCTTTCCGATCTCTCAAGTCCCAGCATAATTCTTCTGAATTCTACTAATGTTATTTCAAAGCCTCTTGCTTTTTGTTTTTTTCACCTAATC
>NC_029786.2:89067449-89067924 GCF_000816755.2 Arachis ipaensis
ACATAACTAACATGTTACGTAAAAATTGAATTTTAAAGAAATGGGTAGGTAGGCATATGGATCGGAGTGTTTCATGATGATGGGATGTGGAGAAGGGTGTTGCCGAGATTCGGAGGGCCGATTAGATATGTTGGATAATGTAATTAGAAGGGGTCCAAAGTCAGTGTGGAAGCCACCATTTTGAGAGAGTTAGATGTGATGATAGAGGTGGTGCTGAAGAAGCATTGGGAAGATGAAACAAAGAAGGGTATAGTGGTAATTGTAGAGGAAGATTTAAATGAATGGAGAGAAGAAATTTTAAATTTGGAAGAAAAACTTATGCATTGGACTGATTGGAAGGAGTTAAAAGGAGGTGTTGATTTGGTGGAATCTTCAAATTTAAATGATGATGTGTTGCGAGAATTGGACCAGTCAATAAATTGATAAAGTCATTGGTTCAATAATTTATTGGTTCGATCGGAGTTCAACTGAAATT
>NC_029786.2:89067968-89085027 GCF_000816755.2 Arachis ipaensis
GGTTCTAAATTAATTTTTTGGAATTCTTGAACCACATTGTCTTGTGGTTGTTGATCACTTTATGATTGTTCCATCTTTAATATACAACAAAAAAATAACAAAATTAACTCAGCAAAAAAATTTGACAGAATCATTCAGTAACTCACAACTTAGACATTCCATAAACTACTAAATAAACAACAGTAAAACCAACAAAAATAAGCAATTTACAACTCAGCTAATCAATAACTCAATTTCAAACAACAACAAAATAATTCCAAACAACAGTAACTAATAACTATCTAGTAATCTATTAAAAAATATTTTTTTCTCTTCGTCATGGCATGTACCTATTATTAGATGTCTTAAATATTTAAATAATATTACTTTATATGCTATAATTTTTGAATGATTATTGTTTACATATTGATGAGATTTTTTTTTGTTCTTTATTAAGCTTCTATATCTGCCTTGGTTATGAATGGAATAAAGTAAAACCATTAAACTCAGACATTCAGTAACTCACAACTCACAATCTAGCTAATCAGCAACTCAATTTCAAACAACAGCAAAAATAATTCCAAACAACAGTAAAACCACTAAACTCAGACATTCAGGGACTCACAACTCACAAACCAGCTAATCAATTTCAAATTTCAAATTCTTTGTGGGTGGCTAGGGTTCTTTGTTCTTTCAATTTCAAATTTTCTTCAGTTTCAGAGAGGAGAGGGGTGGGAATATGATTGGGCTTCAGCTTCAATTTCAAAATCCAAGTATTATCAAAATCTAAGGCACAGTGCTTACCAGCGGCGAGGAGGAAGGGGAGTGACAGCGATGACAGAGGAGACGACGATGATAGAAGAGAACGGCAAGGCGATTAGAGACGACGACGGAGTACACCTTCATGCAGGGACGCCAACAGCTCCAAGAAGGCATTCGTGCAACGTCGAGGAAAAGAGGATCGAGGAGAAGCGAGCAACCTTCCACAGGCGACCCCGCCGGCGGCGATAACTCCCGGAAGAGAAAAGTTTAGCGATATAATAATAATAATAATAATAAAAGTTCTGAAAATTGGACTGGATCGACCGGTCAAACCGGTCTAACTGCGAATCGGTAGCTTTGGTAGGTCAGTTTACTAATAGAAATTGCTATTTTAAGAATCGGATAAGAATCGTTGAATCGGCCGAGAACCAGCCAGTCGGATTGGACTGGAATCCGGCTAGTTTATAAGAAACAACGTCGTTTCCTTTGTTGAAAGAAAAAAAGGGATTGCATGCGTTGTCCCTGTAACAGCTCAGACCACCCGCTAGCACGATATTGTCCGCTTTGGCACACAAGGCCTCACAGTTTTGTCTTTGACGATATGGATGATAGCCGAAGCCCCCCACACTCATTGGTCAAAACGCGTTATGCTAGGGAGAGGTATCCACACCCTTATAAGGCATGCTTCGTTCCCCTTCCCAACCGATGTGGGACCTTACAATCCACCCCCCTAAGGGAGCCCAGCGCCCTCGCTGGCAAATCAATCCGGGCTCCGGCTCTGATACCATCTGTAACAGCCCAGACCATCCGCTAGCACGATATTGTCCGCTTTGGCACACAAGGCCTCACGGTTTTGCCTTTGACGATAGGGATGATAGCCGAAGCCCCCCACACTCACTCGTCCAAAATGCATCATGCTAGGGAGAGGTATCCACACCCTTATAAGGCATGCTTCGTTCCCCTCCCCAACCGATGTGAGACCTTACAGTCCCCCTGCCCCTCCAACTCCTTCCTTTAGCAAACTGCCCCTAGCCTGTTCTACCAAAGAAAGCAAACCCTAGCCTCCACAACTCACTATCGTTGTCTGTCAGAGTGAGTGGCTGTTGCTGCCGTCTGTCACACTCAAGAACTTCCATCTTCGTGCTATCGAGCCTCTTGCTGGATCCTCCGCATCATGTGCTCGCGTCTCACCTCTCTTCTCTATGCTCGGCTGCTTGTGCCTCCCTCCACCAGTGAGTGCTCGAGCTGTGCATGTTGGTTGCTGCTCGTCATCCGTGGTTATGTCTGCTCGATTTTGCCTCTTAGTCTCACTCGATTCTCGTCTTAGTCGCACTGCTGGCATCTCATGGTTCGTCTATCTCGTCGCCAGCGGCAAAAGCAACTCGTGGGGTTGTCTCTTGCCTTGTCACCTTCCACGGGGTGGTCGCAGACTCGCCGTCAACCATTGGTGAGTCCCTGCACCATCACTTTCCCTGTTCTCTCTTTTCTAGATTTTCCTTCTCCCTATATTTTTGCATGTTACTGAATTTCTAATCAATAAATTTTCCTTGTTGCTAATCTAAATGTAGCTAATAATTGTGACTGAACTAGGACTTGTTAAATTTGTTGCTGTAACTGGAATTTGTTGCTTTCTAGTCGCAAAATCAGAACAGAGCCACTCTAGTTCCAGGGAGTTTAGACACAGCAGCGGCTGGTCACTACCACTGCATCCTGCTCTCCTGAATTCTTGCTCTATTCTTCGATTTAGGTTCTCATATCACCTTTTCTTTTCTATTTTAGTTAATTTAGGATTAGTTATATGTTGATTCTAGTGTTAATTTGATTTGGTTAGGATTATTTGCTGCTGTTAGTTGAGTTTATGTTAGAATGAAGATTTTCTAAATAGAATTAGTGTTAGTTTATATATAGTTAAATATGCTATTAAGAGCTTCTTGAGTTTGAATTTCAAATTATTTGGATTGATTAACTGATACTTTGCTGAGTCACTGTAAAATGCTGCTGATTTTTTATGTCATTGATGTTGAATTTTGAATTGGTGTTGCAAAGAATGCTCGTTAGTGTTATTTTGTGTTATTTATGCTTTTGCACGCCAAGTGTTTGACAATATGCTTCAAAGAGTTTTAATGAAAGTTTTAGCTCAATCTTTGAAAATCAATGCTTGTTTGTACATGATTATTGTTATTATGCATTGATGATTGAGTATGATATGTTTCTTATTGACCAAAATTTTTTTAAAAGTTGTGAATGATTGAAGTTCCTTTGTCTAATAGTACAAGATTAATGAAATTAGACCTATGTAATCCAATTATGTCAATTTTGTATGCTTATTTAGTTTTGGATAATATTGGAAATGAATTTCAATTATTGAAACTAATCTTGTGGTATTGTTTAAAGGAAATGCATAGTTCATCTCGCTTATCCCTTTATATATGTTAATTGATAGAGTAAATATTCAAATTGGTTTAAGACATGTAGGATACCAAATCAATTACTTCCAAGATTTTTAATATTGAGTTATTTTTTTTAGAACAAAATAATCATCAATTTAAGGACCAACTGGTATTTAAATATAGATTAGACTGAAGGACTGAACTGGCACCATTTTAAATAGAGAGACCAAATTGATGTATAAAATGTTTAGAGTGTAAAGGACTAACTTGATGGTGCTAAAATCTTTGGAGAACTAAATTGAGCTTTAACTTTCATTTTATATATGTTTCATTTCATATCATTTCATATGCAAATCTGCAGCAAATTTTTTCATATTTTGATGATTGATGACACTTTTATGTTGGCATTTCATATTTGAATTTAAGTTTATAGTTTTCATGTATTGAATTTAAGTTTATAGATCTTAAGACTTTGGTTGATGACTTTTCATGTATTGTTTTAAATTTAAAAGATATTTAAAAATTTATATTAGACTATAATTATGTTTTAGAGTGTTTATTTATAATTTTATTATAGAACAAATTTTTTGGTTAGACTACAGTTGGACCGATTGGATTAGTAAACCAGTGAACCAATGACTAGAGCAGTTCGATGACCAGTCCGATTTTCAGAACCTTGATAATAATAGGAGTAATGTAAATCAATATATGTTAAATAGCAATAATGATGATATGAAGCCAACAAGCTATAGCTCAAATGGCATAGTCTCTCCATCCTCACTTAAAGGTCTTGGGTTCCAATCTCACTCTTAACTTTAGAAAAAAAATGATGATAGGAGTGTAAGGGAGGATTCTAGGCTCAATGTGTTATGTCAATTGAATTAAAGGTGAGTAGTATGAGTTTGGGCCAAACAAAAGGAGGTCAAAAGAGGGATGGGCTGGTTGGAACTTCTAAAATCCAAGTTGAAGTAGGACCACGTGATTTTGTGATGGGTCGGGTTCATGCGGTGGCTGAATGTCAAATTGACGTAGTTGCAAACAAATGCAAGAAGGTGTAGAATAAAGTCAACGAAGGTGATGTTGAATGCGCAGGTTCGATGACGAAGCGATCCACTGTGCTAATAAGGGCAGTCCCGATGATGATGGATGTACGAGAATAACAAAGAGGAAGGGCGTAACTCATGGAGTAAGGAGTGACGCTAAAGATCGAGGTGAACGTGCGATGCCATTGAACAGTGTCGATGGTCATGGGTGTGATGTTTTTATGAAAAAAGATAAGATGGAGTCTCGAAGAGCAAGAAAAGAGGAACTAGATGGCACTAGAGTGGAGTCTTCCATAGATATTGACAGTGGTCAAGAATGTTCGGAGAATTTGATGATGAGAGTGGACGTCGGAATGAGAGTGAAGCCGTTGTAAAGGAATGAGTATGAGAATGAAGGTAATGAGGCTATTGAGTATGGAGTGGACCATAAAGTGAATGATGTCCGTGATGATTATGACGGCGAAAGTATGCGGCACCTGAATGTTGTTAGAGACATTGAGGGTGCGGAAGATGAGACAAAAGATTTGGATAACTCTGATTTAGATGTAAACAGTGACACTGGAATATAAAAAAAGCAAACGTCTTGGGAGAACTAGTAGTTGAGTCAGAAATAATCCAATTTGATGAAGAAGAAGATATCATAGCAATTTTACAAGAGCAAAATGAAGCACTAGCACTAAAGAAGAGACATGCAAAGCAAAAGGAGAAAGCAAAGAGGTGCAGGCCAAAAAACCGATTATAGGTGTGGAAAAAGAATTTAAATGATTTTAGTTTGTGGAATGTTAGGGGGTTAAGGGTGTAGGCAGGTTGTCTATGGTGAAAAATTTTAAAATTAAATATAGATTGAATTTGATAGGTTTAATTGAGACTAGAAAAGAGGTGGTGACGAAGTTTGACGTCATAAGGATCTAGGGGAATGATGGGGCAGGTTGGAAATTTGTTGGTTCTGATGGAGCATCTGGAGGTTTATTATTGGTGTGGGATGAAAATATTTTTAGGAGAGATAACTACTATAAAGGAGATAGGTGGTTATGTATTGAGGGGACTTTATTACAGAATAATTTTAAATGCGCTTTTTGTTTTGTATATAGAGCTCATGTAAGATAAACTTGTTGTATTGGAAGAATTGAGCTATATTGCTGGATTAAGTTAAGTGCCATTTTGCTACATGGGAGACTTCAGTGAGATTTTACAAGTGGAGAAAAGGAAAGGAGCTACTAGTTTGTTGGCATCTACTATAGAGTTTAGGAGTTGGGTACAAGATATGGAGTTAGTGGACTTATCGCTCAATAATTTCAAGTTTACATGGTTCAGAGGTCACTCTTGTAGCCGTATTGACAGGGTTATGGTTACTACAAAGTGACTAGAGGAGTTCTCAGAGACTTGATTGATAGGAGGACCTAGGAACTTGTCTTATCACTGTCCTATAGTAGTGGAACTGTCGAAGATACAAGGATGTGTGGAGGTCCAGGATTGTTTAGAAGCCTTGATTCATGGTTTACTCATGGTGGGTTCTTGCAAATGGTGAAAGAACAATGGAGGGGTTTAGAGGGTGTTCAATTTACTGATAAGTTAAAGGCTTTGACGGTTTCACTCAGTAGGTGGCATAAAGAGAAAGTTGGTAATATTGATAAGAAGATAAAGCAGTTTGAGGATGACATAAAAAAGGTTGATGATAAAGTTATGGAGTACATGACGGAACAATGGAAGCAAGAAGAAAGGCGTTAGTGAGATGTTGCAAGAGATGATATATCAGGAAGGAGATACATTAAAAAACAAATGTCGCGATCTTGGCATGCAAAAGTGATGGACAAGAATACTAGATATTTTCATAGCATTGCTTCAGCCAGATGTAGAAATAATAGAATTTTTGCACCGGTAATAAATGAAAGAGTGGTAAGAAATCAGGTAAGGATCAAGATTGCAATTATGAATTTTTACAAGAGCTTGTACCATCAGGAAGTCTCTCCTAGAATTGGTTTTTGTGATGGATTGGTCAGTCGGATCAATGAAGAAGAGTCTATATCTCTGGAGGTTTTGTCGTCAGTTGAAGAAGTGAAGGAGGCAATATGGGATTGCGAGTCAACTAAGGCACTAGACAGTGATAGTTACAATATGAATTTCATCAGTATGTGTTGAGAAGAGATTAGGAGTGAGTTCATTGCAATTGTGATGAGTTTCTTTGAGATAGCTAAGCTGCCAAAGGATTCAAACATTACCTGGGTGGCTTTGGCACCAAAATTTGTTGGAGTAAAGGAGATTAAATACTTGTGGCCGATTAGTATGGTTGGCGGTGTATATAAGGTGATATCTAAAGTGTTGTCTAGGAGGTTGAGAAGGGTAATGCCAAGATTAGTCGAGGAGACACAGAGTGCTTTTGTGAAAGATAAGAAATACATAATGGGGCTTTGATAGATTGTGAAACTGTTCAGTGGCTAAAGTTGAGAAAGAAAGCTTCTGCCATCATTAAGATGGATTTCCAAAAAGTAAGGCCGTCAAAATTGGCTAAACCCATCGGGCCAGCCCGTTTACCCATTTAAATAGGCTGGCTTTGCCTCTAAAATTAAGCCCGTTTAAATTTTGGACTAAACGAGCTGAGCCCGATTAACCCGAAAAAAATGACGGGTTAAACGGGCTAGTCCGCGGGCTAAACAGGTGGCCCGTTTATTTTTTTTACATTTTGTTCAAAAAAAGCAGTACTTTTAGTTTATATTTCTCCCGATCCGATCCGAAAATTAGACCCATCAACTAAAAAAATATTATTATTATTATTAAAAGTTTTTGACCTAAAAGTGATATTTTTTGTCAAAATATTTTTCAAAAAATAAAATTAAATGATAAACGGGCTGGCCCGTTTAACCCATCGGACTGACCATAAATGGTATGGGCTAGATAATTCTGGCCTGTGAATAAAGCGGGCTTAAACGGGCCAGCCCATCTAACCCACGGGCTTAACGGGCCGGGCCTAAATGGGACGAGCTAGCCCGTTTGACAGCCCTACCAAAAAGCATATAACAGAGTTAAGTGGAGCTTTGTAGATATTATTTTTGCTAAGATGAGTTTTGGTCAGAGATGGAGGGAGTAGATTAGGGAATGTGTAGTTACTGCATCAATGTCGGTACTGATAAACAGGTCACCAATGAAGTCCTTTGGGATGCAAAAGGGTTTGAGGCAAGGAGATCCTTTGTCTCCGTTTCTCTTCATTCTTGTTATTGATGTTCTGTACATGATAATAGAAGAGACAATTCGGAATGCGCGCATTTCTCCATTATTGGTAGGAGGGATAATATAAAGTTGTCTCATCTCCAATTTGCGGATGACATTATGTTATTCTGCCCCCTGAAGAGGAAACTGTGCGAAACTATAGGAGGTTCTTCGATGTTTTGAATTGATGTATGGGTTAAGTATCAACTCTGAGAAGTCTAGCTTAATTCCGATTAATTGTAAGCCAGAATGGGAACATCGGATGTGTGGTGTTTTGAGGTGCAAGGCGACAGTACTATATGTGAAGTACCTTGGTATCAATCTAGGGGTGAATCTGTGGCTTGTGAAAACATGGAAACCAGTGATTAATAAGGTTGAAAAGAAGTTTAGTCTATGGAAATATAAGGTTTTAAATAAAGCTAGTAAATTGGTTCTTATAAAATCTGTCATTTGTGACACCCTCACTATCAAAATGTCACTCTTCCGGCTACACCACTCTGATAGCGAGAATATTACGATGACTTCCATATATTTAATATTAAGATATGAGCCTTTAACTCGAAAATGTATCGCTGTTTTGTTGGAAAAACTGGAAATACTTTTAAATTTTTTCCAACATGCAAATATATATCTAAAAAACATCTTATTATACAAGTAACTTATACATATAATATATATACAAATCATACAACTCATATCCCTCTTACAAAATTATAAAAATAAAGGCGAAGAAAATCTATAACATGTGTATACAAATAGAAATAGCATATATAAAAACTTAACAGAAACTCCACGAGCTTCCTCGTCCGTTCTGAAAAGAGAAATCTGTAGGGGGTGAGAACATCGTTCTCACTAGTTCTCAGCAGAAGATTTTTAAAAATTGTTATAAGAGGATACATGTAAACAGCATAATAGATTTTGAAAACAGAGATCTTCGTTTGTTTTATAAATCGTTTCTAAACCATAGCGATTAATAGTACAATAAAAAAAACCAACTTCATATCTTTTCTTATAAAAAGTTCCAATTTCGACAATTCATATAACATTCCAATACATATCAAATGGTCAATCAATCTAAAAACTCAATCACGGCCTCTGACCCAATATATAATTAAATCTCGGCTTCCAACCCAACAAAACCCATCACTATTATCACCAATCCACCACCAAATACTCAAAACAGAAAATCAACCACAAGCATAAACAAATATAAGGCAAACACATTTAAAAATAGTTACAGCAAGTACCACATTTACCAGGTAAACAGAATTCATCATGTAGGCAAATCAAAACACGTAAGCACATCCAAACAAAGCAAAAAAATGCAACATGATGCATGCCTGTCCTATTGGCCGTGAGCTCGCGTGTCGGTTACTTTTCCAGAAGCCGATACATCCGGTAGCTTACTCGGATACCGTCCTCTTGAAAATCGGTAGGCGGTACACCACCATGATCCCTACGTGGTGAGTGGTACACCACCACGATCCCCACCATTACGAGCGGTACACCACCACGATCCTCGCAAGACTTTCAATTGGAAAATGCACACCCATGGGCGGTAAATAACCATGATCCCCACAAACACATTCACAACCCGTGGGCGGTAAACAACCATGATCCCCACATCCATCGCGGTACTAGACAAGCGGTACACCACCACAATTCTTGCCAGGTCAAAATCACATTCAAACCTACAATATATTAAAATTTTGACCCCGAGCAAGTGAGACTAAACCTCAACTCATGCGTACTGCCCAGGTAATTCAAATCTCAAATTTCTTTTTCCTTTAAAACCAAAATCACGTCTTTGTAACATTCTCCAAAACCTTCCAAACAATATTACTTAAAACCAATTCTTCTTTCAAAAGACAAAAGAAAATCATTTATTAGTTAAACACCTCGACAAGGTCTCTAGACTTTAGGGGAGCGACAACCAATCTCATTTTCTTAAATTCATAAAAATCCTTAAAATCATAGCTTCTCAATTTGAATTGATCAAAAATAAAATTTAAACCAAAGCCAAATCATTCAAATCAAAATCAAAATATTTAAACCAAAAGTTACAAACCAATCTCAAAAGCAAAACATTTAAACCAAAACCAATTTCAGTTTTATTCTTAAATTTAAATCATTCCCAAAGGCTCGAAGATCGTGTAAGACCCAGTACTTTTGAAAAGGGGCTATTATTAGCTAATTTCAAATTCAGTATTTCTGTAGCTTTAATTTCAGAAATTTCTTTATTAAAGAAAATTAGAGCAAGTTTTGATTAATTGAATTTGAAATAAATTAGGATTTATTGTCCAATTTTATAATTATTGGATTACTTCCTATATTTGCATTATAAAGTTGATAGTTATGAAATAATACAAATTTTATATATGATTCGGATTAAATAATTAGTATTTTAAATATTAATACTGCTGTTTTGGAAAAATAGAGAAATCAAGTATATTATTTCTAATTATTTGATTTGGACATTTTATTAAAAATAATTTGTAAAATTGATGAGCAAATAGTATTTTCTATATACAATTAGTGTTGAATTTAATTTGGGTTTCAATTATTATATCATTCCCAATTTTGTGTGAAATTACCAAATTACCCGACTCGGTTCTCTTTCAACCCCACTCAGCCCCCCAAAACCCAGCCGCAACACACAGCAGCAATAGCTGCAAAAAGAAAGGAACGAAGAAAGAAAAGGGCTAGGAGGAAATGGGGAAACGCAGAGGGAAGCAGGGGAGGAAGAGAGGCACGGGCTAGCACCGGCGGGCCCGACTGAAAGTAGCAGAATCAAAGAGGGAAAGGGAGATTGAGCTGCAGCGAGAGCGGGAGGAGGGAGCTCATCGCTGCCATCGCGCCGCGCCGCCGCAGCAGTCCATGCTGCCAGGGTCACCGTCGCACCACCATGTTGCCACCGATTTGCCGCCGTCGAAGTTTCCTGCGTCGCCACTGGTCATGCAGAAGAGGGTTTGAGGGGAAGCAGCTGTCGCGCGCGAGCCAGAGGAGCTCATCCTCGCCGATCTGTTGCTGTCGGGGTCACCGCGCTGTCGTCCTTGCCAGCTCTGAACGAGAAGCACGATGGAGCTCCGTTTCTGCTTCCCTGGCCCGCCGGGAGTGAGCGACGCTTGGAGAGAGGCGCGCGCGCGAGGGAGCTCGACCACGAGGAGAAGGGCGTCGTGCCTGCCACAAGCTCGTCCTCGCCAATCTGCCGTCGTTGGGGTCGCGCACAGAGGACGCGCGAGAAGGAGTCGTCGTGGACACCACCGCCTCCGTCGGAACAACCGTCGCCACTGCCACTATCTGAGCTCGCCGTTGCTGGTGATGGCAAGCTGAACTGCAGTCAGAAGATGGTTCAGACCACCGCAGGTGTTGCTACTGAAGAAGGGAGCTGCGCCTCTGTTTCTGACCACTAGGAGTGGTTCTGTTACTTCCGAGACCACCGTCGGAGCTTTTGGCTGCTTTTGCTGTCGCCAGAAAATTCTATCGTAAGGACTTTAAGTTGGTTCTCCTTTCCGTTGAGTTTATGGGAACCTCATTGTCACTGCATATGGTTCAGGTCACCGCTGCTGCTTGAGGTAGCTGTCGGGCTGTCGCCAAACCGGTTTGAAGACCGTCGCTGTTTCGGTTCAACCGTTCCTTCGGTTCGGTAAGCGTTTCGATTTGAAAGCCCTTTCGTTACTGTTCTGTAATCTCACATTGAGGTTTACGGCATTAATTGCTATAATATTAAGTTTCGGTTATTATATGTTGCGATTAGTGATGCTATGGTTATTGCGAAAGTGGCTGGGAGCTGAGGTTTTGGTTGCCGTCAGTTCGGTTGAGGCGGAAAGGACTTGATGAGGCATTTGGGTTATGGAATTGCGTTTTGAGGTAGGGGCGCTTTTCGAAAACTATATTTTGTATATTGGAATTATTACATATGGGTACTGATGTGAGGATGTGTATTTGGTGATTGTATCAGTCCTATGTATTGTTTGGTTGTTTTGTATGAATATGGGTATTTGTTGGACTCGACTGTTATGTGGCTTTGTGAAGAATACTTTTGAAATTGATTCTTTTAAAGCTTTGAGATCGAGTTGAATCCGTTGGAAATTAATTTGAATTGAATGGATTTTCTTGAGAATGTGTAAAATAGAATACTCTCTTGATTTCAGCCTGGCTGGCTTTAAATGATCTGGTTTTTTATAAACAATTGTGGCTGAACCGTCTCTTTGAAATTTTAGACATGAGTTTATTCGGCTGATAAAGATTTGATTCTTGAAAAGGTTTCCTTGAAATATGGAATTGAGATGACTGTTGAATTTGGCTTGCCTTGAATTGATTTTGGATTTTGGGCTGTTGAAAAGGATTTTTGGAACGGTTTAGTTGGGACCCGAACCGGGTGGCAAAGTCCAAGTTTTAGGGGAGGTGCTGCCGAAATTTCTATAAAATCCTAGTCTATTGAAATGTTGTTTGGAAAATGATGAGTTAAAGGCTTCTACAATTTTATTTGAATTATCAAGAAAATGATGATTCATGCTTTCGAAATGAATTATTAAAGAGGAAATTGTGATTTAGTCTTGCTTCTTAAGAAAGGCATTGTATCTCTTTCAGGAAAAATTTATTTAGATGAAACTTGTGTTTTAAAGCTGTTTGAATGCGAAAAGGGTTTATGCCTTTGAATTTGATTTGGGGTTTCAATTAAAGAAGTTTTAATGATTTTGAAAGGACCTAAATGTCTATTAACAAGTTTCATTTTGAAATGTTTTGAGAAAGGTTTTAAGTACTCTTTGAATTCTAAATTCTTGCAAGACTAAGGCAATTTTGAACAGTTGAAACGCTTTAGAATTTATCATGGGAGTTGAAGTTGGTTTTTCCTAAGTAAAGGAAACGGCTTTGAAGGAAGTAAATGATTACGTGACTCGGTTTGGCTTAGATCCTATTTTCTTACTCAAATCAGAAAGCCAATGTTTTAATGATTTTAAATGAATTTGGCGAAATGAGTTATGTTATTCTCCCCTAAAGACTTGGGACTCTGCCGAGAAACTTTTGTTATAAAATCCCATTGTTGGATGGGTGATTTTGAATATCTCAAAGAGATTTTTAACTTGCCATGATTATGGAAGTTTTGGAAAGAGGGTGCCGAGAGTGGCATTGTTTTTAAAAGGAGAATTTACCTTGAGTAAAAGTGGCTTATGAGCCTGAGATGATTTGAGAAATGAGATCTTTAAAGCCAAGGCTGAAAAGAGTTGAAATTTGATTTCAAAGTGAAATGACTTGAGAAACGTGATTTATGGCCTAAAAGCCAGTTTTATGAATTTGATGATTTTGAATGGTGGAAGTGCTGTTTTTATTATGGGCTGGAAAGGCTGTGTATGATTATGAATGTTGGCTGGTTCTGGATTGAACCGTGAGCTGGAATGGCTGTGTAAGATTATCAATATTGGCTGGTTCTGGATTGAACCGTGAGCCGGATGGCTGAGATGGATGTTGATCCATGGCTGAGAATGAATGCATATATGCTGAGATATTGATAAATGTGAATGTTGCACTTCCACTATCGGAGATGAGAGTTTCCCTGGGAGGAAGCAGTGGCTAGCCACCACGTGCTCCAGGTTGAGACTCGAAGCTCTTTTGACCCTATGTCGTAAGTGTGGCCGGACACTGTGAAAGCCCGGATGAGCTCGCCCCCGTGAATATACACCAGTGAGGGTGTTGGATATGGATCATGATTATGATCAAGTTTATTTTGAGTATAACTCGAGTTGGGGATGCACGACAGAGGGACAGTCCAATGGTTAGCTACCAGGACTTGTCGGGTTGGCTTTATAACCGACAGATGATATCATCAGCCACTAGGGACAGGCATGCATCATATGCATCTATGTGACATTGCTTGGGTGTGCATATTATACTTGGTTTGCCTATGTGATTAACTGCTAATTATTCTACTTGCAATAACTGTTTGTTTGTGCTTGCATCTTCCTATTTGTGTTTGCTACTGGGACTCTGTTGGACTGTGTGGTTGGTTGATGGTTGGATTGTTTGGGCCTAGGGCCGTGGTTGGAATGAGATGAACCGATGGTTGATTTCGGTTTTGTGTTTCTGGTTTGGAATAAAATATGAAAGGCTATTTTGTTTCAGCATAGATAAACCATTTTGAAAGGCTTTTGAGTTTTTGAGAATTGAATGGTTTCTCTTTCAGAAAAGATTTCCGACTTTACTTTTATTATAAACCGTTGTTTTTGAAAAGGAGGCATAAGACGGTTATTAATCACTAGTACGGTTTATCTTCACGTATCCTATTACAGTAATTCCCAAAAACCCTCTACTGAGAACCCTTTCGAGGATGATGTTCTCACCCCCCTACATTTTTTTCCTTTCAGGATATGGGCGCAACAGTTACGAAGAGCTTATTTAATTGTTGTTGTGATGCTCTGTATTGTTTTAGTTATGGTTTATTGTACCCTCGCCTTTATCTTGATATAATCTGTAAGAGGGATAGGAATTGTATTGGATTATGCTTGTAATATTATCTATGTATATAAGTGTATATATGTATGTACTCTTTGAGTTTTTGTAAGATGTATGGTATATATGGATGTACGTTATCGAACGAAAGTATTTTTGGGAGCGGTATTGCGGTTTAAAGTTTTAAATAGGCTCATATTTTAGTATTAAATAATTTAAAAGTCGTCGTAATGTCCGAGCTATCAAAGTCGCGCAGCCGGAAGCGTGAGCTTTAGTAGTTAGGGTGTTACAGATCGTCCCGTTTTGCTAAATCAAAACTCATATTCTTCGACTTTTCAAAACGTCGCAAAACGAAATTATTCAATCAAAAACCAATTACTTTTAAAATTTACAAAAATTCCTCCAAATGTAATTTCTTAATCAAACTCAAAACATAAGTCTTTTCTCAATAATTTAAATTCAAACCTAATTCATTCTTTTCTTAAATAAATCAAAATCAAATAAACTATTCTTCCATCCAAATTAACCAAAATAAAACTTTCCAAAATTTTCATAAAATTTCGGTAGTACCTCCCCTAAAACTCAGACTTTTCCACCCTTCTCGGGTCTCATCCAAACCATTTCTCAAACTCTTTTCAAATCGTTTTCAAATCTTAATTCATTACCACCAAAATCAAACCAATTTCAATAAATCACAATCTAAGCCAACTTCAACATAATCAATTAAAAATCATAATTTCTAGCCACCACAACAATCAATAATTCAATCAACAAAAAATTAGAGTCACCCAAATAATTCAATTCAATCAATAATACTTACAAAAATCATAAAATACAGTTTTCGCATTAATATTGACTTGTAACAATTCTTGATAGTAAATTGAGTTTAAGAAATCGCCTCTACCTTGATCGCGACTTAACCACAAGACAAAATTCCTTTAAAACCCTTAATTCGCAACAGCGGCGTCAACTCATTCCATCTTTGTAGCGGCAACATTTCATCAAACATAGCATGCAAGAATCAAAACTCAACCCTGAGATATTAACATCGCGTAAAACTTAATAACTTATAACAGAATGACAATGGTAAGGGTTCTGGGAAAAGAGCGACTTACTGAACTCAGAGAAAAACCAAAGAACGGAGCAGCTTCCTTCTTTCCATCGCCTTCTGCTTCTCTAGCGATGGCATGCACGAATAACGGCTTCCCCAAAGGCGAGCATGAACGATGGTGACGCAACTGGAGGCGCGAACAGCGGCGATTCTGATTTCTCTTTTCCCTTTCTTTCTTTCTTCGTTGGGTGAGGGTTTTAGGGGGTTGAGCGGCGGCTATGAGGGTTTGTGAAGGTGGAGTGTGTGCTAGTGTTAGTGTTAGGTTAGGGTAAAATTAGAGTTAGAGTAGCTTAATAATTTTAATAAAATTAGGGGTAATAGAGTAATTGAAAATAAAATTTAATTAAACAATAACTATATATAAAAATATCATTTATCCATCAACTTGTAATTTATTTTTCAAATAGTATTCTAATTTAATAATTAGAGATAATCAAATTAATTTCTTTTAAAATCATAAAATAAAGTTCAAAGTATAATTATTTAAATTAAATCATATAAAATTTTCATTATTTTTTATTATTAAAGCTTTTAAATTATTAATAAGAAAGTACTCAATTAATATAAAAATTTCTGAAAATATATTTTCGAATAGAAAATATATTCTCAAAAAAATAAATAAATCATAAATAATTTATTATTTAATTTTTTAAAATTCTGGATCTTATATTATTAATAGCTTGCCAATTTATTATCTTAACTCGTATAAGATAACGAAAGCGGTTGCAAAAAAATTAAGTACTTTACAGAGAAAATTTCTTTGAGGTAAGGAGGATAGTAAATCTGGGATTGTTCATGTTAAATGGGAAGTAGTACATGCACCTAAGAAGTTAGGAGGTTTGGGGTGGGTGATGTAGTTGTTCGAAATATGGCGCTTTTATTTAAATGTTGGTGGAGATTTTCTAAAGAAGATTGCCTATTTTGGAAAAAAGTGGTGTGCTCGTGTAATAACCTGGATTCAAATAAAATGCTATGCACTCAGACGCTCCCTACTAGAAGTGGTCTTTAGAACGATATTTGTCAAATGCATATAAAAGAGGAACATGTAAAAGAGAAGATGATTAATGGTCTGTATATGGAGTTAGGAGATGGGAGGATGATTAGATTTTAGGAAGATAATTAGTTACATTGTAGTGTTCTAAAGTCTTCCTTTTCAAGACTTTTTTCGGTTTCAAACAAAAAATGGTCCACTATACGAGAATGTGAGTTTTGAGACGAGTTAGAGTGGGTGTGAAACTTCCAATGAAAAAGAGATCTCTATCAATGGAAATTAGAGTTACTCAGCCAACTACATAGTGTTTTACAAGAAACCAAATTGACAAGAGGAAGAGAAAATACAGTTGTATAAAAATTTGATAAAAATGGATTGTTTACTACTAACTCATTTATGCAGATATTGTAGGAAGAAAGTCTATCGAAAGATATATCAAGCTATAGCTTTACTAAAGCTATTTAGGAAGGGACTGGTTCCACTTCGAGTTGAAGTTTTTACTTAGTTTGTATTAATTGGTAGAGTTAATACTAAAGATAGATTGAGTATATTTGGTGTAATTGAATCTAGTGACAATTTGTATATGTTGTATAGTAAGGATGTAGACAATATATATCATTTGTTTGTTGTTTGTGAGTTTTCATGACAGGTGTGATGTGTTTGAGTTTGTGATGGTAGTTATTCATGTACTATCTCAAATACGATAAAAAAAATATTTTAAAAATTAGATAAAGATAATAATAAAAAAAGATATAAAAAAAAAGTAGTTGATAAATTTTTTTATTATTATTTAAAATCTTTGGTGTTTAGAATAAGACGTACAAAGTTACTAATATTAATCAATTTTCATTTAAAAGTTTTTTATTGTGGAATTGTACTTATCCTTTTAGTTGGCTATTCTTTTTCAATTAGTACTTTTTATGAATATTGACGCCTTAGGAACAAATTTATTTAAACAATCCGAATTGATGACTTTTTCCCTTTCTTTTCTGAGTATTTTCAATTGATGACTTATTCCAGAAACTTTTGTCCAACTTGTAATTGACTGACCTGATCAATTTTAAAGATAAATGAGCTATTTTAAATTAGTCCGGCATTTACAGCACTTTAATTATTAGTGAGTTTACCT
>NC_029786.2:89085103-89086165 GCF_000816755.2 Arachis ipaensis
AATTAAATCAAAAAAATAATAACCCTATTCTCATATGATTCATTGCTTAAAAACTAAAATTTTGATTTTTTTTTTGGACCCAAAAATTTTGAAAAATCTTTTGGGTCAAAGAAAATTTTGATATTTAAAAAGGGTGTTATGCTACGAGTAACGGAATTTATAGCCCATGTAAATATTTTTTGCCAAAAAATATGCACAGATCGCCAACGGTATACGCAGTTATGAAGTAGTCAAGTTGATGACCTTGAAAGGCACCACGCAATTATCGCCAGGGCACATGTTCGTTTGAGTCAATCCTCACAAAATGAAATAAAAAATAGAGTAAAGTATCCTTTTTGTCCCTAATATTTGGGGTAAGTTTTATTTGTGTTCCTAACGTTTAAATCGTCCTATTTATATCCATAACGTTTATAAAAGTGATTCAATATTATCCTATTATCAATTATACTAACAAATCAGATTATATTTTTCAATTATTCTCATTTGGATGTATTCATTCTCAATTAGGTCTCACTTGGATGTGTTCGATTTTAATATTATACCCACTATTTGTATTTAGATTCAATTATGTTCCTAGAAAAGTGAATTATGTAAATGTTGTAGGAATTAGTTTCAATATTTGATGAGCTATTTTTCGGAATAGATCATCGATTCTATCCCAGACATTTGTATTATAACTTCAAGAAGAGATTTTTAAAACACAAACTAAAACGTTCATGATGTGTAATTGACGGTGGGATAACATTGAATCACTTTTACAAACGTTAGGGATACAAATAGAACGATTTAAATGTTAGGGACACAAATAAAATTTACCCCAAACATTAGGAACAAAAACAATACTTTACTCTAAAAAATAAATAAATGAAAAAGTAATGGTTCAAAAATGATAAGCAATTCTTTTATGGCTATCCGTCTCGTAAACTACTCTGGTTAGTTAGGTTAGATAGTTTAGTCTTTTTCCTCCTCATAAGTCTTTACTCTCACATACTCAAATTTTATAAAATAGGAATACTTTGCTGAGTTGTCTTTGCGTATTTTTAAATACGACTATTTATCGAT
>NC_029786.2:89086524-89086871 GCF_000816755.2 Arachis ipaensis
TAAATTAATAAAATTTATTTATTAAAAATAATTTAATATTTAAATTGAGTAATTATTAGCAAAAAATGCTAAAATTTACTTGGCCCGAAGATTTTCTGTAAACTATTGGTAAAACTAAATACCTTCTAAACATTTGTTAAATCTATTCTGTAATGTTAATGGGTTGATTAATGATGAATTCATCTAATAAACTTTAGACTTAGGAAAAAAGAATTCACCATCTATTAAATGAGATTAGTGACTACTTAGGGAAAGTGGCCTTTCATACATGATTACATGAATAAATATGAGTAGATTGAACTTGTAAATTACACAAGACTACTTTATTGTTGTAGATCTTGCAAGTA
>NC_029786.2:89087470-89095919 GCF_000816755.2 Arachis ipaensis
GGTGTGTGGTGTGTGTAGTAGTTTGCTGGCAGTACATTGAAATAACAGGTTGGATGAGGTCGTGGCTTACGACATTATTTATTTATTTACGTAGTTAATGAGACAGACATGCCCCTCCCTCTTCTTTCCTCCTGCAACGTCCTAAGTCATAACACTCCCCTTCTTTCCGTCGTTTCTCTTACGAATATATATATATTTCTTTCATTTTCTTTTATTCTATTTCAATTCAAAGTTATGATCTTTCATTTGGATTTTCTTTTAAATAATTATATTTTATTTATCGATATATGTTATTTATAGCGTATTTATCGATTTTCATCTTTTTTTACTTATTTCGTTTACACGATAAATGAATTAATAATGAATATATCTCGTATACAATATAAATGAGATAATAAGACACGTTTCGTCATACACATATCTCGTTTACATTGTAAACAATATATGTTTATTCTCAATTTGTTTACAGTGTAAACGAGATAAGCATGATCCGCGCCTACATCTCAAATGTCCCTTTTCACTCTCTCTTTCGTTTGATTTCTCTTTCTTTTGACAGTTTTTCTTGATATTCTTGAGATACTCGGATATTATGGCATGCGCATATACACAAGATAATTACTTCAACCGCCTGAAATGACGTGGCACATCGCAAGAGCGATTCACTTTTAGGTTAGTGTTGGTGTTTTTCTCTTTTAAATAAATAAGCACATAGTTATAGTTAGGGTACTTTATAGAATTAGTATTGCTATAGTTAGAATATTTTTATAGAATTAGTATTGTTATACATGACTAGAGTAGCTTATATTTTGGTAACATAAAAATAAATTAGTTACCAGATTAGCTTTTGTTAGGTGGTGAAAGATGTTATTATTAAGTTGTTCTGCTGAGTATTAGTTCTAATGTTATTAAATAAATTTTTTAAATGTGTAATTTAGGAAATTAATTTCTCAAAAGAGATTTATTGATTAATTTAATTTATTTTGAAAAATAATAAGTTAAGAAATGGGAAATAAATATTTATTACGTTTTTTATTTTTTTATTTTGAATTTTAAATTTTTTATTTTGATTTTAAATATGATGGATAACTTCTTTTACTGAATATTAGTTTCAATGTTGTTGAAATAATTGTTTATTATAATTTTTATCTTTTTATTTTGAAATTTAAATTTTTATCTTGGATTTCGAATATGTAATATATCAAATAGATTTTTTATTGAAATGTTTTATATTTTAACAGAGACTTTAATTATTACTCTATAGACGAGTCAGCCACACTCTACCACCATTGGATGCCATTCTCCCTTACTTGAGGGAGGCTAGGTTTGGCGATACAATGTACCTCAGGGACTTTGTATTTGACAACCCCCTAATTACTGCATTCGTGGAGCATTAGCATCTAGAGACCCACATTTTTCACCTGTCTTAGGGTGAGTGCACCATCACCCTGCAAGATGTTACGTACCACCTTGGGTTATGCACACACAAGGAGCTAGTGGGTGGTGCTTGCGTGACTTCTAGACATAGTACCAACACCCGATCTGGGAGTGGGTAGAAAAGCTCCTCAGTGCTAGGCCTCCTCATACTCAGCAGCAGGGGTCACAGAGAAAGGAGTCATTTTTCATCAAGCTAACATAGCTTAGGGACCGAGTATGGCATATGCTAGCTACTACAGATTCAGCCACCCTCTGACAGTACACAAGATGTTACATTTTGTTGCTGATCAGGGGTTACTTGATGACAGATTAGTCAAACAACCAGGTCTATATTAGGTGGCTGCCATTATTAGAGGACTTCGAGACGTTCCGTAGTCTGTCCTGGAGATCCGCTGTGCTTGCATGGATATACCATTCGTTATGCTCTGCAGCACATTGATCTACCACTAACATTGTTGGATGCACACCGCTACTAGTCTCGTGGATATATCGTAGATTTTCAGAGTGGTGCCCACCTAATGGGCAGATTCTAACCCTCGAGAAGCTCTAACTCCTCTACCACAAACACTAAGGCCCTCCTGTCGTAGTGTGTAATACGCATCTTGGGAATTCACTCCCTATTCTTCTCAATAACAATTAGCAGCTACTGAGAAAATTAATTATGTGTAACACGCATCTTGGGAATTTCCTCCCCGTTCTTCTCAATAACAACTAGTAGCCACTGAGAAAACTGATTACCGGCTGCCAGTTGTGTCTGTGCCTCCCTGCTCTTTCTGACGAACAACTGTTGCAGCCTCTTGTAAGTGCATCTAATAATGGTTAAAATCGGTAAATACTGCTGATAAACCCTAATTTTATGGTTTATCTTATGCTTAATTTAGGGGATTTTATCAACTTTTCTCACATTTATTCCCTAAAATGGCATGGTTTCATGACTTTCTCCTAATTCGTGCTTAAGAGTGAAAACATGCTTTTTAGGCCTTTAATTTGCTAATTTTAATTCGCCTTTGATTCCACTAGATGCCTTGATATGTTTGTTAGTGAATTCTGATTGAAAAGGCTAGTAATAGATCAAGGGAGTGAAGAGAAAAGTATGCAAAGTGGAGAAATCATGGAAAAATAAGGATTTAGAGTGCATACATCGACGCGCACGCATGACAGACGCGTACGCGTGGAAGTAAATTGCCAAGCGACGCGTACACGTGACCCATGCGTACGCGTCGAAGCTCGCACGTAACCTCATTAAAGTGAAAACGCTGGGGATGATTTCTGAGCTTTCCAGGCCCAAATCCAACACATTCCAGAGGCTATTACATGCAGAATTCAAGATGGGTCAAAGGGGAGGGGGGAGCACATAGTAGAGTTTTTACCATGCTTTAGTTAGTTTCTAGAGAGAGAAGCTCTCTCTTCTCTCTAGAATTAGGTTAGATATAGATTAGGATTTCTTAGATCTAGGTTTAATTCATGCTTTGATTTACTTTTCCTTTCTAATTTCTTGTTCTTTTACCTTGGCTTCTCTAGTTTAGTATTTTACTCTTTGTATTTGTTTACTTTGTAGTTGATGTACTCTTGTTTCTTCTATTTTTCTTTAATGCAATTTATGTTTGATTTCTTTTATTGTTTAATTGTTTTGTTGTTGTTAACTTCTTGCAATCAGTAGTTGTAGATTTATATTTCTTGCAATTTTATTTTGCCTTCCTTTTATGCCTTCCAAGTGTTTGACAAAATATTTGGAAGGATGTTAGAGTAGATTTTTGTGTTCTTGGCTTGGGATGGTAATTTAGGTGAACTTGAGTTGCTAATGTCCAAGTGATTGATGATTGGTGTCCATTAACTCTAGCTTTCACTAAGTTAATTAGTGAGGTGGCTCGAATTTATGGATTAGGATTAATGTAGCTCATTTGACTTTCCTTCACTTGTTAGAGGATGACTTAATGGATTAATCCTTGCAATTATCATATTGTGGTTAGTAACAAGGATAAAGATCCTTAACCATCAACCCCTTGCCAAGACCCTTTTATTATTTGAGTTTCCATTTACTTTCTTGCCATTTACTTTTCTTGTCTCTTATTCCAAAACCCCGAAACACTTTGCCATAACCAATAATTGGGCATACTTCTCGACAATTCCTTGAGAGACGACTCGATGTTTGAATATTTCGGTTATTTTTATTGGGGTTTGTACTTGTGACAAACAAATTTTTGATTGAGGATTGTTTGTTGGTTTAGAAATTATACTTGTAACGAGAATTTATTTGAGAAATTCTATACCGACAAAAATTCACGCATCAACTGCATCCCCTTCAAAATTGTATTCATGCACTCGGAGAGGTTAGTTGTCATGTGCCCAAACCTGCTACTGCCATCACAATATTGTAACCAAATTTCTTTGTTGAATCTATCGGCCCAATTTGATATCTAACGTGATAGCCATCTCAATGCATCCATGTACCACTCGTACCCAGTCTTGCTTGGACTATAAGCAGCATTCATGAGATACCGCTTTTTCTCAACAAATTTGAAAAGAGACATGAAATTCGGGGTCATTTTCCAAACATAGTACGCATGAAACGCACTAGGAGGCTTCTAATCACTTTCATCAGCTCTAAGGGCGACCTTGATCGCTTGGGATCTATTAAATATAATCAAAATCCCTTGTTGTGGTGTTATATGTCGTCTCAAGTTAGTAAAGAAGAATGACCAGGACTCCGTAGTCTCAGACTCCACAATTGTAAATGCCACAGGGAGGATGTTACTATTACCATCTTGCGCACTACAATTAGCAACATACTACCATAATTTCCATACAGGTGCATGCCATTCCCGGAGACGAAGGGCTTGCAATGCTTGAAAGTCTCAATATAGGGAGGTAATAAAGCCCAAAATACCTTATCAAATTGGCTACAGTCATGTACCACCAAGTGTCCATCATAGTATGGTACCGCACTAAAATCACGTTATTCCAAGATAACAACTCTGCAGTACTTGCAACAACCTCAGCACATTATTATATGACTCCTCTCAATCACCGTATATATGTGCAATTGTCTTTTGCTAAACCATCCAGACCTTTATGTATGAGGGTTTGAAGTGATAACTTTGTCTAACTATACATTGTAGAACATGGATAGTAACTGATGGGCTGGACTATATCAGGGGTAATATGACACTACAAATGAGGTAGCTATCCAATTGTTGATGGTCTTGAGACATAGTGGGGCTAAACAGGTGTGCGGTCCGCCAAATTTACGCACCTCCCTAATGAATTAAATAGTATCGGTAGACATTCTGCCCAAAATAATCATGATAAATAAGAATATACATTACAATATAAAGTAAGGCTTATCAATATCCGAAATTCTGTCGGAGAGCAACATGGAGACTCCAAAGAATCCTGCTGCAAATTGTCTGCGGTGCACATGGTGCTTTGATGGATCCAACTCCACAACTCGGTACTTAACATTTCTCCAAATACTGTAATTCTTCATACTTTGCACGACTACCTCTCTGCTTTTGAATCTGTGATCAATGCGAAACTCCACACCACCATCTGTGTTGTAATAGTCCCCACCCATATTGAAAAATAGAGTTTTTTGTGTATCGTGTCCAGATTCAACATATGATAGTGGCTGCATATAACTGATAACTCCAAAATTGGTTGTAGGGTAGGCAGAAGATACCAAACTGATCCATCGACTAGAGTCTCTGGTACAAACTCCTCCTCCTCCTCATCCTCAGAAGAACCACTTTTGTTGCTTAAACAACATATTCTTCATCGGACTCCTCACCGTTCACGTCCATATGTACCATTGGACTAGCACAGTGCAGGGGTGGTGGTGCAAGAGGTGGGTCATCCTAGACAAAATTTGAGTGGCCAGAACCACCATCACCAACCTCTGCAGAAAGCTCTATTATTTGTTCCGCCACAATTCTCCCGTGAACATCAAACATGAGGCGCACATGTTCATCACCATCGAACCAAAATAGATGAAACCAAAATACTCTAATTTTCGTCGGTGCTAGCAAACTATAGCTAATTTTTCCAACCTCTTTTATCCCATTAGCACCGAGATTCGGCAATATTAGACTCTTTAACTCAAACAAAGAATTTATTCTCCGAGTACGCAACAGGATAGGATTATTACACTCAATATAACTCCAGTGTCACTATTTTTCATGTGAAAATTGGGATACACACTTACAATAACATATCCACTACTACTAGACATGTTTACTAAATTTATGGAAGAAACGGAGGAGAAGAAGAAGTGAAATGTTTGTAGAGAAAACTAATAGTTGCAGATATTTTTATAACTGATCAAAATTTGTCGCACTTTATCTCGTTCACAGTGTAAACGAATTAACTTTTTTAGTATCTCATTTAAAGTGTAAACGAGATATATAAAATAATGCAAAATGATAATTAAATTATAAATTATCTATATTTATAAATAAAATAATTAAATTATTTATTTTAAAAAAATCCCTTTCATTTTGTTATCTAAATTCAATTAATCTTATTAGCTTGCTTATTCTACCGTATGATAACCGTGATAATGAATTATAATTGATTACATTAAAAACTTATGCTATCATTATTATTACTATTATTGTTTGTTAAGCATGCTGGAAATAAAGAAGAGATGTACTTCATTCTAACACTAATTAACAAGTCTTACGAGTTGACTTGCTTGACTTGCAGAAATGGTTAGTTGAGAAAATAAAAAGAGAACTTATGGAGGGTCATAACTTTTAGTATTTTTTGTTATTATTGATCAGTAAAAATATTAAATTATTTTTAACAAATAAATTTTAAAATTAAATACAATTTTAGTCTTTAAACAGCGCTTGTTATTAATATACATGCCTATCAAAACATAGACATGAAAGTATACGAAAATACATGTTTGGTATTTGTTTATTGAAACAAAAATTATGAAAAGTATAGTCATACACAAACACTCATTAAAAACATGTATTTTTTGTCTTTCTAAAATGTTGAGACACAAATTTCTAACTTAAGACATTAATTTTTTTTACAACTTTATCATTTTACTATCCTCTATTGCTGCTGGTTTGGAGCTTTGATGGTACTGCCCCCAATTTTTTTGTGGCAATTCGTCTTCTCCAAAAAGAGTTTCTCTCTGTCTCATTCTCCCTCATGTGCCTCTGTTTTTGTTCCTCTTCAAGATTTTCGTAGATGAAAAACAATTACAGATCTACGGTTCTACTTTTTCTTTCCTTTCTACATCTTCGTTATCTCATCTTTCGTTCCCTCACCTTATTGTTTTGCTGGAATTTCATCACTTGTCGTTTCAACTTGTAGTCTTTAAATTTAAAATTTTTTTTATCTTTTAATAAAAAATTGAATCTGTGTATTTTTTTTATTTGAATTAAAATTGAAGTTTTTGTTAATCTTATATCTGTTGAATTTAATTTAAATTTGTGTAAAAATAAAAATGAATGCTTCTAAAGCATTTCAGAGACCACATTACATTACTATGAATTTAATTTTATTATTATACATATTGAATTTTAATTTAAATTAGAGTTATGTAGTTTTGGGGTTTAGTTCAAAGGTGAAGGTAGTTTTCGATAATTCTAAAAGAAGAATGAAAAAGGTAGAACGATGATGGTGATGCTAAAATAATAAAGGTAAAATTAAAATTTTAGTATAATAATAAATTGTGTGTTCTATTCTGTCTAACTTACGAAATACAATATGAAATTAGTGTCTTCTTGTGTCTATGTACTCTTGTGTTTTTGTCTATATTTTATTTATGTTCAGACAATAACCAAACACAATTTAAGGTGTATGCTGAAATTTTTTTTCGTCCCCAACCATTTTTTGCATACAAAATCGTCCCTAAGGTTCAACGTAGTTTTAAAATTGTCCTTCGAAATAAAATATCCTTCTCTTCTTTTTCTTCTTCTTCGTCACATCATCTCTTCTTCTTTTTCTTCTTCATCATAGCATTTTTTGAAATAAAGAAAGAAAAAAATATAAGATTGAGAAGAGAGGGAGAATGCAGGAAAGAGAGAGAGAGTGCACGAACTCGCTGGAACCGCCGCACTGCCGCCGACGTTGTTTCTGTGCTTCAAAATCGCCGCCAAAAAAGGGAAGAAGAGGAGATTTAAAACCGTTCGTGAAGGAGAAGCATGTTCATGAGAGGGCGTGGTGGAGACAACATCGTGGAGAAGACAAAGTCACTGTCGCTGTCGCCGTTGCTCCTCGCTATCGCCGCTACTTCTCGCGTGCTCGTGGTCGCTGTTTCACTTTTGTTTCTATTTTTGTTTCTTCTGTTTCTTCTATTTTTGCTTCTGATTTTATTGTTGTTGTTGCTGATGCTGTGAAGAAGAAGATGTGTTGTTGTTGTTCTTGAATTTGAATACTGTGTTGTTGTTGAATATTGTGTGTTGTTGTTGTTGGTGCTCTAATAACTAATAATGACTTCTTTGTGGTTTCTTTTTCTTTTAT
This sequence comes from Arachis ipaensis, assembly GCF_000816755.2. Taxonomy (NCBI): domain Eukaryota; kingdom Viridiplantae; phylum Streptophyta; class Magnoliopsida; order Fabales; family Fabaceae; genus Arachis; species Arachis ipaensis. The sequence goes on from NC_029786.2 coordinate 89,095,382, forward strand.
TAATGGTTTCTCTGTTCACTTTTTTTTATTTGATAATTTTTTATTAGGGATAGATAATTTAGTTTATAATTTTAATATTTAGGTAAAAAGATGATTTTAAAATTACGTTAAATCTTAAAAAAGATTTTGTGTGCAAAAAGATTGGAGATAAAAAAAATTTTTGATGACCTATACTTTAGAGACCAAAATCGTACTTAACCCTAAATTTTATTAAATTATGTGTACAAATTCTGAAAGGGGTGCAAATTGTATTGATTTTTGTGTGTAAAATTCTTGATAATATAGATGCAAATTATATATTTCTTGTGTGTAAGACGTTTATAAAGAATTTGGATCCTCTAAATTTTGAATTTTCACTTTAGAGAGTAAAGTATGATCTCTCACCTTTGAATAGTTTCTCTTTCATATTTTCTCTTGATCCCATTTATGAAATAAATGATAAGTGATCACACTTTATCTTCTAGAATAAAATTAAAAAATTAGAGATTTTAAATTCATTTATAAATATATGTGTAAATTATTGCTAACTAAATACTGA
>NC_029786.2:89096378-89107176 GCF_000816755.2 Arachis ipaensis
ATCTATTATAATACTTATAAAAATTTTTAGTATTATTTAAATATATATATTTATGTATAAATATGTGTATTTAAATTTAAAATACTAATGAAATATCTGCATTAAAAATGTAGATAAACTATTTAACTTATATTAATTTTTCTATTTAAATTGATTCAAACTAATATATATTAATATGCTCTTTATTGTTCGTTAAAATAGTATAAGGTAAATCAAATTGAGTTACTACAATTTACATTATGCTACACAACACACTAATTTGAAGTCGACTACTACGACATCCTAAATTTCAAATTGAAACTCTTTTCTCTTCCGCAAGTAAATCGATATGGCTATTACGATTTACTTGTTTGAAGCTTTTGAACATAAATTTGACGACTACAATTCATGTGTAAATAGACAAATCGAACTTTCGTGATACAATTTATATAAACTAACATAGAACACACATGTAATTAAACTCGAGATAAATCGATCTTTCGTGATACGATTTACATAAATTAACATAAGACACGTGTAATTAAACTAGAATCAGGACATCTGTATAAACATTGTATTAATGTAAATTATTCTCAAATTAATTATCATATATTATTTGTCTTATATATGTATATGCAGTGACATACTCAACAAAATTTAGTTGTTAAGATAAAAATATGTAAAATAAAAATTAAATATAAATATATACATTTTTTTTATATAATTATTAGTTTTTTTAAATCTTCGTGGAGGCAAATTAGGGATAATAATGAGTCTCCATGGAGGCGGAGACCCCGTCCCTGTCCTGTTTAATAAAATGTCCTTTATCTTTATTCTATTTTTTCTTTTGACAGCAACAATTGATTGTGTTAGATTTCTTTTGCGACAAGGATTGACATTTCATGGTAATGATGTGACAAATGATTCTATTAATCAAGAAAATTTTTTGGAATTTCTAAACTTTCTTATACAACATAATAAAAAGATTGGTCGTGCTTTCAAAAATGTTCTATAAAAATCTTAAACTAATAGTACCCTCAATTCAAAAATATATTATAAGAGCTAGTACAAGTAAAACAATAAAAGTTATTGTTGATGATCTTGAGGATGAATTATTTGCTGTTTTGGTTGATGAAGTCGGCAACACTTCAATTAAGAAAAAAATGTCAGTTTGTTTAAGGTATATGAGCAAAGAAGGATAAGCTAGGGAGCATTTTCTTCGTCTTATTCATGTTTTTAATACTAATACTTTATCTCTAAAATTAGCATTGGATTCATTATTAGAAATATATAATTTAAGTTTATCAAGAGTACGTAAATAAGGATATGATGGTGTAAATAACATGTAAGGAGAATTTAATGGCTTGAAAATTTTGATATTAAAAGAAAATTTTTGTACTTTCTATGTTCATTGCTTTACCTACCAATTTCAGTTAGCTGCTCTTATTACTGTTGCAAAAAAAAAAGTTGAAATTGCTTTACTTTTTAATTTGTTAACCAATTTGTGCAACGTTATTGGAGTTTCGTGTAAACGAAGAGACATGCTTCGTGAAAGTCAGATGACTAAGACAATTGAAGCATTAAAAAATGGAGAAATTTCTAGTAGACGTGATTTGAATCAAGAAATAGCTTTGAAACGAGTTGGAGACACTAGATGCAGTTCGTACTATGAAACTATACTTAAATTAATTTCTTTGTTTTCTTCCATGGTCAATGTTCTTGAATATGTTGAAAAAGTTGAAAATAATTCAGAACAAAGAGTTGAAGCATGTCATTTATTGAATGTCATTCAATTCTTTGAATTCATTTTTAACTTGCACTTAATAAAAAATATCTTGAGAGTTACTAATGAGTTATCTCAAGCATTACAAAGAAATGATTAAGACATTGTAAATGCTATGACATTGGATAAAATGTCTAAACAATATTTATAAATTATAAGAGATGATGGTTGGTCTCTTTTACTTGACGAAGTCTCATTGTTTTGTGGCAAACACAATATTACTGTTCTAAAAAAGGATGATATATTTGTGACACAAGGAAGATACAGACACAAAGCTCAAAAGATCTCAAATTTGCATCATTTTCAAGTTGAGATATTCTATCAACTAGTTGATAAACAACTTCAATAACTCAATAATAGTTTTATAGAGGTGAATACTTAATTACTTTTTGGTATAGCTTATTTGAATTCAAGACACTTATTTTTTGTATTTGATAAGGAGAAGTTAATCTAGTTAGCTCAATTCTATCCATTAAACTTTTCTTCCAGTCAACTTTTGGCACTTGATAATTAACTTAAAAACTTCATATTAGATGTGCGTTCTCATGACTAATTGTCAAACTTAAATGAGATTGGTGCTCTTTCTTAAAAATTGGTTGAGACTCGAAAAAATATAATTTATCCATTAATGTTTCTTATTTTGAAGTTAGCTTTAGTTTTCCCTGTAGCACTGCATTAGTTGAAAGAACTTTCTTTGCTATGAACATCATAAAGAGTTGACTTCATAACTGTATGGGAGATGAATTTTTAAATAATTACTTAGTGATATATATATATAGAAAGAGAGACATTTGATTGTACTGACAATGAAAAGATTATTCAATCTTTTCAAAATGTGAAATCTAGAAGATCTGAATTCTAAATTATTTGTTATTATTTTAAATTATTATTTTATTGTTGTAATTTGTTGGGTAAATAATTTGAAGAGTAATCATATTTTAGAATACTATTGTACAATTATAAAAAATATTATTATATCATGCATACTTTGTTCCTACTGTCAAAATTTTTTGGATCTGTGTCACTGACTACGAGCTTTTATAGAGAGATACAACAAATTTTGTTTGGAGATACAACAATTTTCCACTGGAGAAACTATCATGAGCCTAATAAATGGGTTAAGCGATGGACCATTTTCCCAATCCATCTCTAAGCTCCATCCGACCTCCATAGTCGACGTACAGGTAAGAACAAAAAAATACATCAACAGGGAGAAAATTGCACAACTAAGGAGGCCCCATCCAAATCGAGATACTAAAGAAATTCGTGATGACAATAAGGACAAAAGATCAAAGAAAAAGACAAGTTGAATCTTCTCGAAGCAAAAGGTACCACTTTTACACCCCTCTTAAAGTCTCGTTGGTGGAAGTCTACAAGGACATTCATAGAAAAGCTCCTACTGCCCTGGCCCATGGAAAGCAAAAATAGGAAAAACAAGATAGAGTATTGTGAATACCACAGCATCTACCGCCATCATACCAATGGCGGTTACAACCTCAAAAGCATAATAGAAAAGCTAGCTCATGATTGCCGATTAGATAAATATGTTGCTCCTACTCGATAGATGAAAGGAGTTACCGTGTAAAAGATAGGAGCGGGGATCGAGAAAAGACCCCTAAAAAGTACATTCATATGAAAGTCGGAAGGTTTGCAGCCAGTGGAACCTCTAAGTCGTCTAAGAAAAGACATCTCGGGCAAAGTTATAGAAAAAAGTCGGGAATCTGACATTCCTAAGATTAGCTTCACCGACAAAAATGCTAGAGGAATCATCCCGGGCCAAGATGGCCCAGTTGTTATTACCATGGTATTGGCAAATGCCAACTTGCATTGGACCTTCAAAGATCAAGGAAGTTTGGTGAACATCCTTTTCAAGCGGCTTTCGAGAAGCTCGGTCTTGAGTCCAAGGATTTATAAGCCTATCCGAACACCTTATTCGAGTTAACACATCCAATGCAACTGCTGGGGAATATCAACCTCTATATCGCCTACAGAAAAGGACCGACGAGCACAATTTTGAAGGTGAATTATGTGTTTGTAAACACACCAACAACATACAATGCGCTGACAAGCTGGAGCACTCTAAATCGACTTTCCGATGTGGTTTCGACCCCATCTATGCATGACATTTTCAACCAAGAATGGGCTGGCCACAATGAAAAGAGATCAAGTGTTAGGAAGAAGATGCTACAACGAAAGCTTGAACCTTAGGGGATAGAAAGCCGGGGGATAGATTTTCATCCTTGAGCTTGGAAGACTCAAGGAGAAAGAAAACTCCAACTACAATCCGAGGGAAAGCTTGAAGAAGTTCAAATCGGAGATCATCTAGGCAAGACCACCAGCATCGGGACAAAATTACAGGAAGACTGTAAAAAAGAGCTCGTTCAGTTGCTATGGGACAATGCCATTCTCTTTGCATGGAAAGCTTCTGGCATGCCAAGTATCAAACCCAAACTCATGACTCAGCTAACAGTATTTCTAGGATCTAGACTGATCCAACAAAGAAGAAGAAAGCTAAATAAAGAACGAGCCAAGGTCGTGAAAAAATAAGTACAAGCCTTACTAAAAGCAAGGTTCATCGGGGATGTCAAATACCTACTATGGCTGACAAACATTGTTCTAGTAAAAAAGAAAAAACGGCAAATGGAAGATATGCATAGACTACACGAACCTCAAAAAAGCATATCCAAAAGATCTGTATCGCTACCGAGCATTGATGCTCTGGTAGACTCAGCGTTTGGGTATGAGTTCTTGACACTCATGGATGCATATTCATGATACAATCAATTTTCAATGTACGGCTCAGATGAGGAGAAGACATCCTTGATCACCCCACAGGCTAACTACTGCTACGTAGTTATGCCCCTTGGATTGAAGAACACGAGGGCAACTTACTCTCGGTTGATGAATAAGGTCTTCTAACCTCTCTTGTACTGAAGAATCCTCTTCTTTAATATCTAATCTCTTGGAAGTATTCTCCACAATAAGAAAGCACAGGATAAGATTAAATCCCACCAAGTGTACCTTTCTTGGAGAAGCTGAAAAGTTTCTCGGATTCATGTTAACCCTACGAAGAATATAAGCAAATCTAGAAAAGTACTCGGCGATCATCAATATGAAAAGTCTGAGTTCCATCAAGGAAGTGCAATAGCTAAATAGAAGACTCGCCATACTATCCAAGTTCCTCACAAGATCAGCACTAAAAGCACTATCCCTCTTCTCCATCTTAAGAAATAGGTCTGATTTTACATGGATAAAAGAATGTGAAAAGGCCTTCCAACAATTGAATAAATACCTAGCACAACCTCTGATCCTCTCAAAGCCTAAGGAAGGAGAAGAACTTATGCTCTATTTAGCTGTGGCAGAGAAGACAGTAGCCTCATCCCTAATTAGGAAAGATGTAAAAGAGCAACATCCCATGTACATTAAGAGAAAAATGCTCTAGGGATCCAAGCTCAACTATTAGAAGATAGAGAAGTTTGCATACGCCTGAGTTCTATCTTCCAGGAGACTACGACCTTATTTCCAATCTCACACGATACAAGTTCGTAACAACCAACTAACGAAGAGCATCATGCAAAAAACCGACATCGCAGAAAGAATGCTACAATGAACCATAAAGCTGTCTGAATTTGATCTAAGGTACAAATATGCTGGTGAGCTTAACAAGGATAACCTAACCACTTGACACATTTATGTTGACAAGTCTTCAAATAAGGTTGGAAGTAAAGCGAAAATTTTCCTAGAAAATTTGGGAGGAACAAGGCTAGGGTTGTCCCTCAAATTCAATTTCAAAGCTTCCAACATTCATAATGACTCGCAAGTTATTATTACCTCATAGATTAATGACAGATATCAGGCTAAATATCTTTGCATGAAAAGGTATATGGAGGTAACTTCAAAGCTTTTATCCAAGTTTCAGCAAGTCAAAGTCCGACATATATCCCTAGAGGAGAATAATAAAGTGGATGTGCCTTATCAATACTGGCAAATACCAAGCCTGGAAGCAACAATAGGAGCCTGATACAGGAGATATTACAGGAACCTTCCATATTAGAAAGAAAAGCTGGCTCAAAAATTCTTGCCATATCAAGGCAAGACTTGGGATGGATGACACCATACATCGACTTTTTCAAGTTTCACATAGTCCCTGTGACCAAAGGAGGTCAGGAGACTTGTCTGAGAAGCACAACACTACAAAATGGTCAAACAAACTCTTTACTAATGAGGTAGATCCACTTCCTTACTTAAATATGTCCCGACTTACTAAACAGGTGAAAGTCCCAGAAGAAGTTCATAGTAGAATATGCGAAAATCACCTAGGTGCCCATTCTTTGACAAAGAAGATTCTTAAGAACGGGATTTTACTGGCCAACTATGGGAAAAGATGCTACTATTTACATACAAAAATGTCTAACATGCTAGAAACATACAAACTTTCACGTGGCACTCGTAGAAGAGATGATCAACATCACCTCCCCGTGGTCATTCTCAAAGGTGAGGATAGACCTACTCAGACCTTTCCCACAAGTGCTCGGACTGGTAAAGTAACTGATAGTCGGGATCGATTACTTCACAAAGTGGATAGAAGTCGAATCACTAGGATCCGTTACAGTTAGGCAAAGTCAAAGATTCTTATGGCTGAGCATTGTAACCTGCCTTGAAGTTCTTCATGCGATCACCACGGATAAATGAACCCAATTCACTTACTTATGTTTCCAAAATCTAGTCTCCGAGTTAAAGATCAAGCAATAGTTTACCTCGATCGAGAACCTACAGGCAAATATATAGCCTAAGGCAGCCAACAAGGTCATCTTTAATAGGCGTATGCAGTGATTCAACTTGGCAAATAAGGCATGGGCAGAACAGCTCCCGCATGCACTTTGGGCATATCGGACAATATTCCAGTCTACCATAGGGGAGTTACCTTATCGACTTTCATATGGAGAAGAGGCCATGATCCCAGTCAAAGTCGGTGAAGAAAGTCTAAGGGTAGTTTTCTACAATGAAGTAGGAAACACAAAGAGCCTCTAAGAAGAACTCAACTTATTCCCCGAAGTTAGAAAAAAGACTCGGATCCAAGAATAGGTGCTCAAGAGGTGAATGGCAGTTGAATACAACTACAACGTAATCAAGCGAAGTTTCTCTGAGAACGACCTTGTCCTCATAAGAAACAACATTAGATTACCACCTCTTGGAGAAGGCAAACTCGCCGCTAACTAGAAGAGTCCTTATAGAGTTACTCAAGTCTTGTGAAAAGGCTACTACAAGATTGCGACCTTAGAAGGTCACGATTTATCAAGCTCTTCGCATGGAAGTAATATTCTGAAGCTAAACAGTAAACCTCACTCCCCGATGTACTCTTTTTTCCGACTTCGAGGTTTTTTCCCATTGGATTTTATTAAAGGGAGTTTTAACGAGGCGTCAATGTAAGAGCTAAGAGTTATGACTTGTAAGAATCTTAGTAGCTACTAGTCTACTCATTGTAACTATTCAAAGTGTTAATAAGATACACTTTTCACAAATTTATTGTCATATGATTTTATTGATATTTGCAAAAGTTACTAACTGTAAGAAAAGCAAAAGAATGCCCCTCAATTGGCTCAAACTCGAAAAAATGCAAAAGCAAAAAATCCGACCTAGATGGTCAGATGATACAAAGTGGCAAAGATTGGGCAAAGAGACATGATTGCATAAATGACTTGAACAAAATGAGGATTATTAAAGCAGTCTATAACAAAAACTTGACAAGATTTCGAATTGGCAAGTACAAAATTGGAAAGAAACAAGTAACTGGAAAATTTTTTCGAAAAAGTTAAGAAAGTGAACCAAATGAATTTGTGCAAATTAATAAATTTAAGAAAATAAACAAAGTAATTAAAATTCCACAGTGAGGACAACAATTTAAAAGCCCAAAAACAATCATTTACAAAGTTATTACAAAATAAAATTATTCAGAACGGCCAAAGGTAGACAACTATAATCTATTACAAATCTATAAATAAAAGACAGAAACTTTAAGAGCCAACAAGAAAACTTCGGAGGTCGACTGGGCAGCAGGATCTGGGGTTGCTTAAGGAGCAAGCTTAGGAGTTTGCTCGGAGGTCAGATCAGAAGCACCCTCAGCATCCCACATCTAGACCTCAATCGAATGTTGACTGGGAAGACCAATCTCTTCCGCATCAAGGGAAGTCGAAGGATTAACAATTTGACCATCCATGACCACCTTCCCCGGATATAGAAGGTTAATGTTGAATTCAAGAACAATGACTTGAATTTGAGCCTTGAGTTTAACAACCACCTCACGCATAGCCTCAAGGGTGTCCAAGTTAACCTGGCTCTCTCTACCTGAGTCTTGCAGGCATCTACCTTCCTTGCCTCTTTGACCTTGTGGAGACACAGTACCAGTTTTTTTTGAACTGCCACAGCTTCGTCTTTTGACTCACTACAGCATCCCGCTCCTTCTTTGCCGTGTCTTGCTCATCCTAGGCCTTATTAGTCAAGCCCCTCATCTTCTCTTTGTATTTATTGACAAACTCCACAACGACCTCTATTTGAGCCACCTTTGTGGTGAGCTCGTCATTGGCGGTCTCATAGAAGGCCATCTTGACCTGCTGCAACTCTAACTTCTTGTTGCTTGAGATTTTTTCCAGAATAGCTAGACGCTGACTTACTAGACAGCATATGACTACCGATTTCAACTCTATTTAAGTGGAACAAAGTACATTCTTCAACAAAGCGTCCCCTTCCAAGGTCACCACACTATATAAAAAAAAGAGGCATTCATCAATAAACTTCTCCACATGAAAGTGACCTTGATATACGTCATCACACCCAGAAAGAGGGTTCAAAATGTTGTCTTTTCCATCTAGAAGGCATTCCACCAACAGTGGAAGAGGCAGATTAGGAGGACGGTGGGTAGTAATTCGGGAGGCTCGGGGTTGGATGATCTCCCTTCCAAAACCCTCGGAAGTTGGACTTGGTTTCGACGAGGCCCAAAATGGGAGGATCCAGCAGCAGCAGCAGTAGTGGCAAAGGAAGAAATAATTTTTTCTGCAAAAACAAAATAACAAGTTATTTTCAAGAATTATGCAAATCGGAAGAAAAAACATTTCTACAAAATGTACAAAGTCACGACTTACCGAGTTGAGTCCGCATACTAAAGAGCTTGGTTAAGTGAAAAAGATAATAGAAAAGGGAAATGGAGGCATAAACTCTCAAGAACCCACAAACTATCACGTAAGCTTTGATAAAGGCCCACGGGTTTGGATGAAGTTGAGAGGGGATAACTTTACAGTCTATTAGGATTTGGGACTCAAGAGCAAAAAAATGAAGTTGCATTCCTACTTTACAAAAAAACACTCATATAAATGCAAAAAATGAAGAGATCGGAGAGAAGAAACATGTGAATAGCAAACCCTCTCCTCTTCATACGGAGATACAACCTCATAAATTGGTCGCATCGTTCGGTCTTTTAAGAAGATGGTCGTTCTCTAAAAGCCTATTCAGTGAAGCCTCATTGGATATTGGTATAACATCAAGGACTTGAGGGTCCACCCACTCAAGATCAGGGAACACCTCGGCAGGGAATACATGGATACCTATCCTTGCCAATTATCCCGGGAACCTACAAAATGAAAAAGAAGGGATAACTCAGATTTACAAAACTATGAACAGAGACTATTCTCTACATCTATGATCTATAACTAAATTGGAGTAATTCTAGGAACCTAACCGCCTCAGAAAAGGTGGTGTTATCCCTGGAAGGGCCAGTAGCATCAATAATAGTGACGCTCAGAAATAGTAACAACACTAAAGAGGGATACAACATTATCAGAGTCAACATTCTCATATAACATTTTCAAAATTAAACTGCAAATATAAAAAGGACGACATGACAGCAAATAAGCTACCAACAATGATGGTTCCACTATCGCCACCACATTATCCTAGATACCATATACAAAATATCATAGGCAACATTCATTTTCTCATCAAGACGGTAACTACAATGGCAATAAAAGCATATGTTCCAGTGTTTTTAAGTAAGGATGAAAACTAACCTCAAATGTACGAGAGATTGAAAGAGAAAACTACAAACGACGATGAAGTTTCGAAAGAACAAAGGCCACAGCAACAGAGCGGAGGTTCTAGTTGCAGAGTAAAATATGCAGAGAAAGATAGAAAATTTCGAAGAAAAATAATAATAAAGAGAGAAAAAATGTATTTATAGGCTACTAATGAACAGGGACGTAAAGGTAAATTAACGTCTATTTTTAAATTGCTTTTAATGCAGGCACAATAATCGATAGAAATTGAAAAGACGTGGAAACCAATAAAGCGATACGCGTCCTTGCTAACTGCCTACGTGCTACTAATTGATCGACTATTTACCGGAGCTATGACTTGAGGACCAAAACTCGGGTAGGACATTGTTCATATCTGAGCCTACAAAATATAAGCCCAGTCCATACTCCTCCTAGCAGATAAGCTACATTCGAAATTTGGCCACGCAAAGTCAACCCAATAGTGACAAATCCAATCCATGTGGTCTAATTTACATGGGTCAGATCGATTTTAAACACGAGTATCTAAAATATGTATCCAATTCGACGTGGGAAGCAAGTTAGACACTCCTCCATTATTTTGGTTATCACCTCTAAGTGATAATCACTCTAAACATGGGATAACCTCCTACTCTATAAAGGAGTAATCATCTATGATCTTTAGAAGTCATCTCTAAGAAATAACTAAGTCCTACACTGCTACTCTATAAATTTCCCAACACATAAATATATATATTTTTTTTAATCTAATCTCACTAAAACCTACTAAAACTTTTACTAACTTAGACATTAAAATCTCTTGCAGGTATTCCCACTACCGAATAGGCGAAAACGTCAAAATATCTTCTATCTGACAAGTTGAAACTTCACCTAAAAGTATTTAGACCTTACATTTAAACCTAAATTCATCCAAATTTCATGTAATACCTTTGAACAACAACTATATTATGTTTAATATAAAATCTATTACAAC
>NC_029786.2:89107192-89108061 GCF_000816755.2 Arachis ipaensis
ATAAAATATATATTAAAATATAAAATACACATTAAAAATAAATTAAATATATATTATCATATATAAATACATAATAATTAATTTAATAACTAATTTTTAACATGTACTAACGGTTTTTGTTTACAATCAAATTATATTTGTCATTCTATAAACTTATGCTTTTCTTTATTTTCTCTTCTATTCATTTTCTTTCTCTCCATCTTCTCTATGCAACCAAACCAAACAAACTAACAAAGCCTAACTGATAGAAAATATCTCTGCATTAAGTTACTCACCAACAAAGGATTAAACGATTTTTAAAGTATTTAAATCCGTAGGGAATAAAAAACCACAAATTTAACTCCCAAAACTTTTAAATTGCTAAGAGTCTAAGAAATCCTATCATTGGTATTTCTCTGTTTTATTCCACATGCTCGCGTCTTCTTCCACGTTTTCCCACCTCTCTTCATTTTTCACCTTTATGCGCGACCGTTTTCTATTGCGGTTACTAAGCCCTGCAGCCCTGTGCACGTTCTTCACTCTGCCACTTTTTCGAAATTTAAGAAGTACAAGGAAACAAAACAAAAAAAAAACTTGTGACTGATTTAAGTTTATTCCATTTCTCATGTTTTGGTTATTATGCTGCACCTAACTCCATAATTCTATTTTCCTAATTTTCAGGTAAAATTCCTTTTTCAACTTACTCAGTTTAGTTGGACATAATCTTGTGCCTCCATTTGTCCAGGTCCTTAGGCAAATTCCCAACATCCAAAATATTTGTTTCTTTTTGTGTAATCCCAAGTGTTTGTTATTTTATCATCAAAGCCTCATAGATGAATAGATGATGAGAGATATTTACACATTTAACGCATTTAATTAATGTTTTTAAA
>NC_029786.2:89108181-89109033 GCF_000816755.2 Arachis ipaensis
CTGATAATGTAGAAAAATTAAATTTATATATAATTATTTATTTTCATTTATAATATGTAAATTATATATAAAATACATAATAAATAATTATTGGTACTCTTCAGAAACCAATATTTACTAGTTTATTAAAAAAAAGTTACTTGTTCATTTAAACACTTGGTTAAATTCATCTTCTTGTATTGAATATAATGGTAAATAATGATTTTTTTTCCATTTAAATTAAAAAAGGGTTTCTCTAAATAGAAAATTTGAAGACATTAATTTTATCAAAGATAGGAGACTCGAACTCACAACCTTTTAAATGAGTATGAGGAGACTATGTCATTTGAATTATAACTGATTGACAAATTTGAAGACATTAATAAACTTATGAACATGGATTTGAATATAATATTATTTATATTTCAATTATGTGATAGTAATAAATTTAAGATTTTCTTCTCAATAATTAAAGATAGTGTGATTATAAATAAATACTTAGACACGAAACTCCTTTTTTTATATAAGGAAAAAGTTAGATACAAACCGCCTAGCAATGGAAATTGAAAAGTAATGAACTATGAAGTACAGATAACATAGAAAATCGGGGGTAGTTAAAAGATCCTAACGTATGCTTACTCATAAGAAAAAGTATAGGGCAGTAATTTTTGTGTTTTTTGGCCAGCAATTAACTATTAAAATAAAAATAAAAATGAGTAATTTTTTATCATTAAATATAATCTCACACCATTAAAAATATTATTGATGGCTAATTGATAGTTACAAAACATCAAAATTACTCGCTTTCTAACATTCTTCTACTCATAAATATTTTTAATTCTTTATTATTTTTTATTTATAATATCTAACAAT
>NC_029786.2:89109434-89110379 GCF_000816755.2 Arachis ipaensis
ACTAATAAATTATTGTATATATTAAATAAGATTCAAATCTTTAATACTTATTTAAACGGATTAAATAAATTTATGTCGATTAATTTTTTATTATTTTAATGACATCATTCGGCAGCAAACAAAAATAAAAAGGTGGCAGGCCCAAGTTGGATGATTTAGAGCCACCTATGTTGGCTCTTGTGCTTTGGCTAACTCATAAGTCTCCCTAAATCATATCATCATCACATAATTTCAAAAACAACGAAAATTAGATCGTAGAATTTGGGGTATTTTTTAAAATTTTGTTAATTGGAATTTCTGCAAGCTAGAAGATTCTATTTATATTGACAATTGAGGATTTGGTCTCATTCTTTCGCTTTCGTACTATTAACAGCCTCCGCAGGGTAGCAACCGCCAAGCGGCGATCTTTCCCTTTTTCACTATTATTTCCCCTTTTTTTAATAAAAAAAACAAAATTGTATAGCAAATAAGCAAAGCTAACAAGGAAAAGACAATAATAGAAAAGATAATGTGAACTTCTATGTAACTATGTAAGACACTTAACAATTAAGTCGTAGCTTCAATTATATTTTTATTTGGTCAAATAATTAGAATTCTTGACTTTTATCAAACTACAATATATATTTTCTATTAATGATTTTAATACATTTACAATATTGACCAATCTTACCAATCTTTGATTTCTTTTGAGGATAAATAATCCCCCCTTTGGTAGGTGACTGATGTTTGTTTAAATAAATAACATAATAATGTAATATTTATGGTTTAAATTTATTTAGCATTCTAATGCAATAAAGAATAAAAAATATAATTATTTTGATATAAATTGAAAACAAAATGATTTCAAAATAAAAAATTTTCTATTTTAAAATTAGAAAAAATAATTTTTTTTATTCATGCCAATATTTTTAGAATTTAATTTTGATATACTGATTTAAATTGAGA
>NC_029786.2:89110723-89111012 GCF_000816755.2 Arachis ipaensis
TAATTTTTTAAAAATATTTATTCTAATTGACTATTTTATTAAAATTTACAGTAATTTGTCAAGCAAAAGCTAAAAGTAAAAAGCGTAAGAATGTTATTGACATAATATCTACAATTGAATTTAAAAAATATAGGCTTTAAATAATTTTACTAACAAAAAATTACTTAAATAAAGAGCAGAATAAATATGAATACAAATCAAACTAAAAATATTAAGCATAACAAACATTTTGTTGTTTAAAATTTGGATAATTTTTATTTATTAACAAAATTTTTATTGTATATTTTTA
>NC_029786.2:89111017-89111576 GCF_000816755.2 Arachis ipaensis
TAGCTTCAGTTGGGCATCTAATTGGTTTGATTTGAATTATCCGTAAGATATCTTATATATATTCTATAAAAAAGATGGTAATCAAACTTATTTTTTGATTCAATAGAAGCCCAACGATGTAAATAGAATCCAAAATAATAAGAGATATGTAAAAATCAGGTTTAATTATGCCTATTTCTAGTTTTAAATGGAATGGAACGACACATGGATCTATTATATATGAATATATTATCTATTTAAATATGTTCAAATGATCTCTTACTCATAATGTGAAAGTATATTGATATGAAATGAACTTAAAGTTATTAAATTGACTAGATCATCAGATTCTGGATTCTAAGTTCATAATTCTAACCCATTCTAATTTTAGACGAAACATATCTATTAATTCTTTGATTTCAGTTAGTATTTAGTAAGATAAGAAGAGTCAGATTTTGAGCTCTACATATTATTGTACGATAACAAAAAAATTTTAATGGTATGAACTAGAGTATTAATTCTAATTTATTTTTTTGTTTTTATTTTATATTTAGTTAACTGATAGACTTACTTTGCTTTG
>NC_029786.2:89111583-89114439 GCF_000816755.2 Arachis ipaensis
AGATATATTATAATCTAATTAAAATTAAAAAAAATTAAAATATGAGAAAAAATTCTACCACTTCTAGTCTTGAGATTTTTGTACTCGAAAAAAATCTAGAATTATTGACCAAATAATAGGTCTAGTATTGGATGTAGCTTTTTCTCCAGAAAAAAATACCAAATATTTTTATAGCGCTCTGTTAGTAAATAGTCGAGACATTGTTGGTAAAAAAATTAAGAGAAAAAATACTAAATGGCATTTGACAATTATCTCGAAGACAATGAGGTCCTCAATAAAAAAAACTCTTTACGGCCCTTGATATTTATTTTTATGAGACTAATTAGCTTTGTCAATATTTTTTAGGGGCTAATAAGTCTCTTAAAAATAAGGATCAGGGACCGAAAATAGTATTTTTTTTTTTTGTTTGGAGACCTCGTAGTCCTTCGAAGAAATTATTAGGGATCGAGTTGGGTATTCACTCAAAAATTAACGTGACTTGTGAAGTACATAAATTATTAGGCAATAATCGAGTTAGAGCTTAATTTACCTAATTATGGTACCAGCGCAAATATGATTTTCACTAGACGAACGTAACACTTTAGCTAGTACACAAAAGTGCATACTATAAATCTTTTGTTATCGATAACTGTGTCCATCGCACGATAAATATGAAGAAATAATTCATTATCCCGACAATAATGACCGAAACTAGCATTTGCAGTTACATGTAGTAGCAATTAAGTAATTCCCTTTGATTTCACCAGTTTTTGTCTACGATTTAAAAATTGCTGGACCAGATAGCAATAACTATTTCATCTGAAAAAAATTATCTTTTTCTTAACAATGCCTTTGTTATTTGATTCAATAGTGTTCCATTAGATAAGAATATATTTGATAAACTTTGATAACTTTGGGATAGAATATTAGAATGAAAAAATTCATTAAATAATAAACTATTAGCTCTAAGTCATCTCTCTGGCAATGAATCGTCAATTCAAAATGCTTTTCTTGCGTATTTTGATAAAGCAGTGTTTATATATAAATATCGAAAGATTTGTTGAAAAAGTAAAAAATCACTTTGACATCTTTTCATTTGCAAAAAATTCTCAATGTGAAAATATAGAATCTGATACTCAACTAATATTAACAACTTTTTATATAGGTGGACACGTGCGAGTTCTGTTTAATGAAAAAATTAATATTCAATCAAGTTTTGGTTTATCCTCACGCGTACACGTTATGATTATCTTATTTTTTTTAATATCTTATATAGCCTTTTACGTAACTATTAAAAGTAATGACATTCTACATAATGTTAGAATTTCATCAAAAACTTTTTATTAGTTCAAAATAATCAATACGTAGAATTAGAGCAAGTGATTGTTGATATTCGCAGAGGAACATACACTTTAAATTTGAAAGAAAAACATCAAAAATATATTTATTCTAACTCACAAGAAAAAATACATTAAAGTACTGATGTACATCATGCATATGAATTTAATGGGTTTAACATATATATCCTACCAAAGACAAATTATTTATGGATATTATCGAAAGATCGTGTAAGTGGAGTGACTAGGTGTAATACATTTTACACCATTTAATTATATGCATTTTTTTTATGATCATTTACGCGTTAAATATAAAAGATAGTTATTTTTACTAATACGACATTCCATAAAATATATTTTACACTGATCGTACATTAAAATTAAATTCACATTTTTAATCTTAAAGATCTCACTAAAATTTTTCACTCTTTATGATTTATCTCTTTCTTAATTATGTTGTGCACGTCTATACTCAAATATAGTTTAAATTCAAGTTCAAGTTGGCTCAACCCAATGAAAATCATCTACACATTGTGTGTTTTTTTTAATTTATGTTGTTAGTTGTTACTATACTTCTTTTATTTCTCATTCTCATCCTCCTCTTTTAGCTCCTAAAATTTTTAACTATGACACAGGAAGTTTATTAATTTTTACATAGAAATTTTTTAACTGTGACACATAAATTTTTTAATCGTGTTATTTTTAATTAAATGATGTACTTTTCTTATTATTGAACTAGTTGAGTAGTATTGAGCTCATATATAAGAAGTATAGCTGTATCTGTGTCACTTGCAACAAATTGATATATTTTTTAGTTCTAAAACATATTTAAATATATTTTGTTAGCCGAATGAGTTTATATTTTAAACTTGTGATTCTTTAAAGATTTCTTATGTCATTTACTAAAAATTGCTGTGTTATTTTTAATTAAATAATATATTTTTATTATCACTAAATTGATTGTGTGGCATTGAACTAATGTATAAAAATTTTAACCATTAATGTCTCATTTGTAGTAATTTGATATGTCTTTTAAATTTAAAACACATTTGAATATATTTTGTTGGCTAAGTGAGTCGGTTTTAGATTTGTAATTCTTTAAAGATTTCTTGTGTTATTCACAAAAAATTTATGTATCATTCATAAATTTTGTTTTTGTATTATTTACAATAAAATGATGTCTTTTTGTTATTATTAAACTAATTGTGTAATATTTAACTAAAAAAAATAAAAAAGAAGATAATAGTAATGATAATGTTAATAAAAGAAAAGGAAAAAAAAATAAATAAATAAAGAAAAAGGTGAAGGAAAAAGTAATGATAATAGTAAGCAAGACAATAACAAAGAAAAATAAAGAAGAAAAAAAATAAAGAAAAAAAAAACATCAGCAAAAATAATGCACATACGAATAAAAAAAAGTACACAAAGTGACTTAACTAGATTTGATTAAAAATTTGTTTAGTTATTTAGCTATTTTATTTTTAACATAATTAAATATATATTTTATATTGAATTATAAAAAAATTAAATTCACATTTTT
>NC_029786.2:89114830-89116805 GCF_000816755.2 Arachis ipaensis
TTCACTTTTCACTTTTCTATGTCAAACTTTTCAAGAGAGATAAATTTACTTATAGTGAATATAGAATTTATTCAATTTTTTTTTCTGATAAAATCATTTTTAAATATCGAGTAGTCAGTTACCATTTTGTCCCGATATTTATGGTAAAGGAAGAAACTAGGAGATTCCTCTTAAAACAATGAAACAAGGCGAAATGTAAAACTGGGAATATTTATTTATTTAATTATTTTAAATTAAATAATTACTTTTGAGTTTTGAAAAAGAAGAGGGCGATGAGCTGATGACGCACTTGTTTATAATTTTATACTCTCTTCTCAACTGTCTCGCCGTGTTCATCTCGCGTGCATAGCATAGCAGTCAGAAAAGAAAAAAAAAAATAAAAAAAATAAAAAAACAAAACACAGAAAAAATTTAAAAAAGAAAGAGAAGACCAAACCAAACCCATCCCCCACACTCACACACAGCATTAGAGAAGAAGAAATTTCCAAAACCCCTTTTCAGTTTTATTGACCCCTTCATCTTCCCTCATTCAAGAACCTAACCCCTCTTTTCAATTTTTCCTTTTCTCTCTTTCTTTCCATATCATTATTATTCTGCCAACCAAACACACCCTTATTATTATTTTTTTTTATTATAATTATTATTATTCTGCGATCGTTTCACCCTTTCTCCTCTTTCGATCTCGAAACAACTCAGATCTTCCCGATTCCGATTCCCGTTTCCAAAACGCAAAAACGCACTGCCGTTTTCTATTCTCTTTATTCTTCACCTGCTTTGGGTTCGTCGTTTCGTCCACCGCAGTGTCGGTTTTGCGTGGTCGGAGGAAAGTGAGAGAGGATTGATTCTGTGTGTGCGCGTGTATAATAAGAGCCATGCTGTTTGCTTTAAGAGTGTGGTTATGAGGTAATATGGAAGTTGTCGTTTCACTCTTAAGACCAAAACTACACCACAAACTGCAGCAAGAACATGTCGTTTTACATTGGTCGCGAGGCTTCAAAGGTTAGTTTCTTTTCTCTCTCTCTTTTTTTTTTTTTTAAAAAACCTCTCTCTCTCTCTGTATTTTTTTGCTGGTCAATGCTTGATTACTTTGGGTTTTTGAGTGTAGCTATGGAAGAGAATTTGTGCAGAAACGATTACAGAAATCAACCTTCTTCTCGAGAATTGGAAGTACCTACTCGCTGGTCTTGTTTGTCAGGTTCGATTCTTCTTTCTCTTTTTTTTTTTTCTTTTTCTTTTTTTTCTTTAAAATTGTATTGAAGTTTTTTTTTTTAACTATACTTGAGCTCTAGTAGAAATTCTTCGTCTTCTTCTTGCTGATGTTGTTAACTGTCTAAAACTTTCTTTTTGGTCAACGATTTTGTGTCACGTATCAGAGAGTTTGAAACTTTGAAGTTGAGTTCTTGGTTAATACTATATTTGGCGACTTGTGTGTAAATTTGTTTTTCACAATATCATATAGTATTGTTGAATTAAAGTTGTGATTTGAATGGTACGGATATGTTACCACATATAGAGTTCTATTATGAACTTGAGTTTATATATATGTAAACATAATGTCGGTGTTTTAACTTTTAATGTGGGATTCATGGAACCACTAGCTTTTTTGCAGCATCTTTTGGCAAACTTTGCAATGCTGGAAATTTGGCATTTGATGATGTATGCTTTGGATTTGGATCAATTAATTCTCAGCTGCAACTGACTGGTTCCAATTAGTTATTCCTTCTGAATCTGAATTACAAATATACTCCCAATTTTATGTGGAACCATGATGATAAAATATTTCATTTCCTTTGCAGCAAGTTGTTAATAACAAATATTTTATTAAGGACTTTTTCTGTGTGACGAACAAATTTTGTGATGTATATATTTGTGTTTTCTATGTATGCATAAGGTGTACAGTACACAGTACATTTGATTTACTTGCTTATTTGGCATATTTAATTTTTCATGCAATGTTTTATGTTTAAATTTAAAC
>NC_029786.2:89116836-89135012 GCF_000816755.2 Arachis ipaensis
TGGCTTGGCTGCCCGTGGAGTTCATTATTTACATAGGCCTGGCCCTACTCTACAAGATATTGGATTCATGATTCTTCCTGTGCGTAATTTTCATTCCCTTCCTTTTCTTTCTAACCCCGAAATATCTAACACAAGGTTATTAAACTCTCGAGTTAGCTCAGTTAGGTCCCTGAGGAAGTTTACGATTTTATGACTTGAGCTTATTCAAGTTTACTTGAGCTTGTGTAAGTTCCACGAGTTCAGGCGAAGGCTTGAGTTTGATTACCATGATATTTACATAGTATTTGAGGAACTTCTAATTTATGTATTTGAGGAACTTCTAATTTATATAATCTTGGTGCTTTAACAGGAGCTTGGACAAGACAAAGCTTATATTAGTGAAACTCTGTTTACCTTTATCTTTGTATCCTTTGTCTTGGTAAGAATTCCCACCATCTTTACATCAAACTCATTGCTTCAGCTTTTCTACATGATTATTATCTTCTGACTGTATTCTGTTAGAATTTAACTTTTCAACACCCAGATTATTTTAGTGATTGGAAGGTGTCTCTTTTGAAAGAGATTACGTTTTATATAACTTTGGCTTCACATTAATGAAGACAGAATTCTATACATTAATTGAGCTTTCCATTTTAGTTTTTGCTGTGGCAATCAATGAAATAAGGCTTGGTGTCTGTGCCATCCTATTGGTGAGGCTGCCATTTGTCGTATATTTTTTTCATTGTGACTTTGTGATGTTCGAAAACATTAACAGGAACTCGTTAAGGGACTTCCTTTCAGTAAAATTGGGAATTGGGATACTTATTAGTACTAACTATTGAGAATGATATCTATGAAAACACAAGAAATCAAATAAACCTCTTATGGTGGTTGAAATTTTAAACCTCTCATTTAGAGGCCGAGTTTTGAATTTTCTGAAACATTACGTGTTCTTGCAATAGGCTTAGCTTGAAGTTTCAGTTAGTCATATAGTACATCATCCTTCCTAATTTAGTGGCTCATCTTCTTTTTTAATTTCTTACCTTTTGATAAGGCCCTTTTATGTGGAGTACTTTGGTGATATATTCTTTGTTATATGCTTTTGCAGTGGACATTTCATCCTTTCATATTGAAGAGCAGAAAGATCTACACAGTCCTAATATGGTGCAGAGTTCTAGCATTCTTAGTTGTAAGTATCGACCCTTCTTGTCATGCTAGTTAAATTATTGTTAATCTTTTTAGTATCCTTATAGAATAGATGGGTTCTTAGGGGTGATAGATCATTGGACAAGAGTTAGTTGACAACAGATAATGCTAGGTTTAATCAACATGTTTGATATTGATTATTAACTCATGTCATTAAGTAGCCTTGCTTCCTTTCCCCTCATGTATGGTCAGCCAGAGTATATTTGCTTCCATTTAAATGTTTTAGAGCGAGTCAAGAATAGATGAACATGCCAGTTTCCCGCTTACATTCTGCTCATGTTTATTTGTTTAATGCAGGCTTCTCAACTTCTTCGCATAGTCACATTTTATTCTACGCAGCTTCCTGGTCCAAACTACCATTGCCGTGAGGTATAATTGTTTAAGAATATGTGCATGTAAAAATTTCATATATCTGAGGTAGTCTTCATGCATGCTAATAATTTGCACAATGTATCACGCAGGGTTCTAAACTTGCCACATTGCCTCGTCCAGATAGTGTTCTTGAAGTCCTCTTGATTAATTGTTAGTATGCGTGATTGTATTGGAGTTGTTGAGCTTTGTTGGCTTCTTCATAGTTTTGTACTAAATTGAATTTAACGTGCAGTTCCGCGTGGTGTGTTATATGGATGTGGGGATTTGATATTTTCATCACACATGATCTTCACTCTTGTATTCGTTCGTACGTATCAGAAATACGGCATTCGAAGGTAAAAATGGCTGTCTTTTCTGAAGAACTAAATTTGTCTAGATTTCATTGCAGTAACTTTTCCTTGGATGCTTTGTTGATTTCATAAAATGCCATAACTGTGACATATTCTTGTCATGCTTACGGTTCTTATTTCTTGTGGTTATTGATGAAACACTAGGTCCATAAAGCAGGTAGCATGGTTACTTGCTATTGTTCAGAGTCTTTTGATAGTAGCATCTCGCAAACATTACACAGTCGACGTAGTCGTTGCATGGTAGGGAAGCATTTTCTGCTTTTGTGATTGGAAAACCATGTTATATGTCACCTTCAATTTAATCTTTATGGTCTCTGACTGCAGGTACACTGTTAATTTGGTGGTATTTTTCGTTGACAAGAAACTGGCAGGTTAGCACATTTGTAGTTTGTACAATTACAAATAATACACACTGCTTTCGTCCACTCAACCCGCCTTTTGCCGTTGTACTGACTTAGTTTTTCCGCAGAATTGCCAGACCGGTCTATCGTGGCTGCAACCTTACTACCATTGAGCACGAAAGACAAAGATGGCAGGACCAAAGAGGAGAATCACAAGCTTTTGAATGGGAATTCTGGAGATCCTGCAGATAGGGTATGATGAAAATCTGTGTCCTTTCTCTTGTTCCTCTGGTGTGTAATGTCATTTTCATTGATCTTGACATAACAATAACATGTTTATTTTGCACTTGCTCAGAGGCAAAGAACTCAAGTAAATGGCAAGATCATGGAAGATGTCAACACAATACACCATCCTGACTCTGCAATGAATGGTGCATAGATAGATTAAATATAGAGGGGCCACTACTGTGTACAAATTGAAATAGGGTCCACTGCAAGAATTGCTGTTGGAAAGCTACTACTACAACAATCCTTCAATTTGAAGATTTAGTTGCCTGAACTGAAACATTCACCTCTTAATTCAAATCAGTATAATCCGATTTGTATTAAGTCAAAATATTTGAATATGGGGTTCTGCTTTTCAACATTCTGCACCCCTGATCTGGTTGTCATGGTTAAATTATCTATAGCATCAGCATGTGCCATAGGAAAAAAAAAATTATTTCCAATCCTTCTCACCACCATCATTGATACCATGTGCATATATTTTTCTACCCTAGTCTATTTTATTTTATTTGAATTTTAATCCCTTGAATTCACGTGGTGTCCTAATAATGAAAATAAAAATGGTAAAGCACACATTTTGTTTTAAAAGTTTTGCAATTTTTTTCAAAAATATTCTTAACATTTAATTTTATTCAATTTTGTCTTTAATGTATTTTATTTATTCAATTTTGTCTTTAATATTTTTGATTTATTTCAAAATTATCTCTAAACGTTTTTAATTTTGTCTTTAACATTGTAGATGAAGGTAACACTTAGGGATAATTTTAATATAAACTAAAAATGTTAGGGACAAAATTAAGTACAGTTAAACGTTAGAGATATTTTAAAAAAAATTATAAATATTAAGAACAAAAAATATACTTTATTCAAATAAAAAAGATTATGTACTAACTATAAAGGCCTATAATGTAAACGAGTAACTTCAATCCATAGACCAATCGTGCCTAGTTAAAGGCAAATACAACCCTTTTGATTGTGCATGTGAAAAAGGGGAAAAGATTTCACTGAGCCCTAATATGATTAGGTTGGTGGTTAACAAAAACAAAAGAGAGCATGATGACTTTATTATTGTATTATTACTTGAAAATTTGGCTACATGTGTTATGAGAGAATGCGCATGTGCTTGACCTTGCATGTGTTTTTCTTTTTTTATTAAGAAAAATTAGAAATTGCGAATTGCAGTAGTTTTTTGTGTGGGTTGTCCCATTCGTTGTCCGTGGATTACAATCCCAATATGGATGTTCAAGTACCCTCTCCTGTTGAAATAGGTTTGCCGTTTATTATACTAATTTACTTAGTCATAAGTCATTGGTGAGGCAGAACATCACATGCATTATGCATATATTATCCTCATTCTCACATGGGCCACCACCCTACAAATCTCCACGCGTTTTGTGGCCCTTTTATGCGTTGCTATACGCATTTTAGATCCCCAAGAATAAAGTGTACACCCTGGTTCCTCATCAAACATTAAAAATAAAAACAAGAAAATAACCAAGTTAGATTCATCTAATAGTTAGTTTACTAATCCGATTAAGTAAGTGTCAGGAGCGAGTAATCTATTGGCTAACAACAAACTTTTAAATGAAATTCTAATATGCGACGGATTGAATTGGAGATACTACGAAAAAGCAAAAAGAAAAGGCAAAATTTAAAAAATAAAAATAAAAGAATAAAAGGAAATTACATGGTAACTCAACTTACACAATCAGTAGCATGTACTTGGGTTGTTTAAGTGTTGGAATTTTTTGGACCAAAATTAAAATTTATTTCTACAGAAAATTTATTCTAGAATTATATCTCGAAATCTAATTTTTTTTGGATGGAGGCAAGTTCGTCGTGCCCCTTAGCAAACTCAGCATATTAACCAAAGTTTTCCGAATTCGTCAGCAAACTTCATAAAAAATGTACTAAGAACGTATACTATAACTCTTAATCCTAAAAAAACCCAATTTGATTAAAGTGAGAAGGAAAATTGGAAAGTTGAATACTGAATAGACAATAAGTATGGCTTTCTTCAATATCGTCGACGATAACGGCAGCAACATTATCATCGTCTTCCCCTGAAATGTCATTACATTTTTGTATTTTCACATTAGTTTTTTTAAGAATACGTACTCTTGAAAACTCAAAAAAAAAAAAAAGATAAAATTATATGTTCAAATTATTATGTGTTCAATTGTGTGTGGCACATACATCCAAGGAGCGATGGTGTAGTAGGGATGGTATTCTCCAACACTAAGAAAGAAGTGATTGCATTTGAAGTTCGCCGAAGGACACGACAAACCTTATGAATTTGACAAGGGGCATGGCAAACTTGCTCCCCACCCAAAAAAATTGGATTTTGGGATATAATTCCAGAATGATTTTTCGGTGAAAATATTTTTTTTTTTCCAAAAAAAAAACTTTTAGTGTTATGTCTTTAGTTTGATTTTTAGGATGGTGTCTCTGCAACTTAGAACAGCGTATATGCAATTTAGGATGATAACAAAAGTAGACAAGGCTGATTTTTATCGTTCTGGCTTACTATATTTTTTTATAAAATCTACCAGTTACTACCCACAAATAATAAAATTTTGTATCATAACCTGTTCTTGCAAATATCTGTCTTTCCCTTGTAATTTTTAAATTATTTTTATTAACTTATATATATATTTTATATTTTAAATACTATTCTAGAACAGAAACATCCATACTCCAACTCCATCCTCTCTCTAACCAAAACTCGCCTCGTATTGGGATGGGTAACTGAATAAGGGGGAAGCATATACCTGCAGTCTGCATATATGGGTTGCATTATTTTTCCTACGCAGCATACTCACTTAAAATGTCAACTACAAAGCTGCGTTTAGTTTTTAAAAAAAGATAAGACAAGATACTAAGAACAAGACACACAAGATAGAAATAGAAAAAATAGTGTTCTTATATTTTGTTTGGTAATAAACTAGTAAAATTATGTAAATTTAATTTAGTCTCATTTTTTCGTTAAAAAAATTTGGGAAGAAAAATATAATAATATAAAAAATATAATCATAAAAAATTAATAAAAACAATAAAAGAAAAAAAAAGTTGTATCTCTTATTAGTGTCTTTGTGTCCTTCTTGAATTTGTGTTCTTCCTGTTATGATGGACACAAAATACACTAATTTAGTGTCTCTAAATATAATATTTCTGTTCATGTCTCATCTGTTTAATATAATTTTATATTTTTGTATTTTTATGTTAGTGTCTCATACCTACAAACAAATACAACCCAAAAAAATTAGTGATTTATCGTTTTTTTAAAATAGAGTAAAGTATCGTTTTTGTCCCCAACGTTTGTGGTAAGTCTCAAAGTTGTCCCTAACGTTTGAATCGTCTATTTAAGTCCCTAAGTTTTAAAATTGACTTAATATTATCCTGCCGTTAGGAATATGTTAACGAAATTGACGGCAGAACAAAATTAAGACGATTTTGAAACGTTAGGGACTTAAATAGGACGAAAACATTGGAGACAAAAATGATACATAGACTTACCCCAAATGTTGGGGACCAAAACGATACTTTACTCAATATAATAATCTAACATAATATAGTTTAAAAGATAAAGATCCATGATCAATTCAATAAAAAGCACAACATGAACTTCAAAGATAGAATAAAATTCTACATCTAAATAAAATTCTTATCTAAATCTATCCAAGTTGTTGTAACAACTTTTAAAATCACTTGCTCTTCTCCTTCTCATTCTCCATTTTTTTCTCCTTCTCCTTCTCCTCCTCCTCGTATTTTTTCTTCTTCTTCTTCTTCTTCTTCTTCTTCTTCTTCTTCTTCTTCCAACGAAGCACACAGAAATTTCTTCTTCTTCTTCTTCCAAATTTGCACACGTAGATTTTTCTTCTTTCCTTCTTCTCCTCCTCTTAGAGATTATCAATTCAATTCAATTCAGAACACCTGTGTCCATTCAATTCAAAACAATTCAATTCATAATGAACCGAACATGTTATTATGGTGAAACAATTGTATAGTACTAAATGAACGGAATATTATCCATTATATAAAATCAAATTCAAAACAGCTTTCTGCAGAATAACCGGACACGTCATTACGGTGAAACAATTGTATAGTACTAAATGAACGGAACATTATCTATTATATAAAATCAAATTCAAAACAGCTGTGTCTACAATTTAGAGATTATCAATTTAATTCAATTTAGAACACTTACGTCCATTCAATTCAATTCAATTCAATTTAGCAATTGCATTTCATTCAATTCAATTGAAAAAGTAATCCATTAGCAAAATATTGGTGTTGTTGATGATGACAATAACGAAAGAGGAGGAGAAGAAGAAGAAGGAGGAGGAGAAGCAAAAAAAAAAAATCTGTGTGTGCGAAGGAGGAGGAGGAGGAGGAGGAGGATGAGGATGTATACGTGAATTTGAAAGAAGAAGAAGATGACGTATGCGTGTATTTAAAAGAAGAAGAGTGATTTTTGTTGATATTGAACCTACTTGAATAAACTTAGATGGAAAAATCAAGGTTGCGAGAACCGGACCGGTCAAAGAACCGGTGAGGTCACTGGTTTAATGGTTCACTGGTTCGACCGGGGTTCGACCGGGGTTCAACCGGTTTAATTAAATATTAAATAAAATATTAAAATCTAAAAATAATTTTAAATAATAAATTATTATAAATATATAAATTTAATAATTTCTAACTTAATAAAATTTAAAATTTCACATAATAAAGAGCAAAACTTCAAGAAGAAAGCTATGTAGACTGTAGAGTCAGCACCTAAGCATAAATATGCAGCATATACATATAGTATTCTTCCATACATTTTTTGAAACAGAGGAAATTTCATTCAGGATAAAGGAAAGACATCTAACATAGCCAAGTTCTGAACATGGCTTGGGGCATCTTCCATCCACATGCAATTTGGAGTGGTAAGAGCTAAGGTTGCTAATTCATGAGCTACTCTATTCCCTTCCCTCTTAACATGACTAAATTCCACAAATATAAAATTTCTAATAAGTGAAATGACATCAGTAATAAAAGTTCCAAAACAAGAATTAAAACACCTTCTCTGTTTGAGGGCACCTATTACTTCTATATTGTCACTTTCAAGAATCACCTTTGAAAAACAACAGTCTTTTGTAAAATTCAAAGACCAGAAAATCAGAAAATCAATCAGAAAATCAGAAAATCAAAGACTAGAAAACATTTTCAGAAAACCATGAATATAATGAAACAGCAAGCATATTCAGAAGCAGCAAAAAATATTCATCATGAAGCAACAAACAGAAGCAGCAAAACATATTCAAAATCAAAAACAGCAATGACTCAGAAAACCATGAATATAATGAAACAGCAAGTATATTCAGAAGCAGCAAAAAATATTCATCATGAAGCAACAAACAGAAGCAGCAAAACATATTCAAAATAAAAAACAGCAATGATTCAGAAAACCATGAATATAATGAAACAGCAAGCATATTCAGAAGCAGCAAAAAATATTCATCATGAAGCAACAAATAGAAGCAGCAAAACATATTCAAAATAAAAAACAGCAATGATTCAGAAAACCATGAATATAATGAAACAGCAAGCATATTCAGAAGCAGCAAAAAATATTCATCATGAAGTAACAAACAGAAGCAGCAAAACATATTCAAAATCAAAAACAGCAATGATGAAAATCAAAATCATAAATCAAGAAGGCAGCATAGAACAGGCGAGCTCACAGAACCTTAGAAAATCAAAATCCAAAATCAAGAAGGAGCATAGAACAGAGTCTTACCGAATTCAGAAGGACGCGGGCTCGGCCGGTGGTGGTCGCGGCTACTGTGGATGGTTGTGGGTGGCGAATGAGGGTCGGGCTAGGTGACGTTCGGCGACGAGGAGGCGGGCTCGGCCGGTGGTGGTCGCGGCTGCTGTCGATGGTTGTCGGTGGCAATGGTGGCCTTGGTGGGTGAATGGAGGCTGGCGCAGATTAGGTTAGGGGAAAGGGGAAGAAAGGGGAGCTCAGAGTCAGATTAGGGTTAGTGGCATAGTGGGTTAGGTTTTGCGTTTGCCTTTTCTTTTTTCTTTTTTTATTTTTTTTAAGCCAAAACGACGTCGTTTGGCATTGAAGTTACAAACCACTAAACTGCTAAAAAATCGGACAGTTCTTCCGGTTCACCGGTTAACCACCAGTTCCACCGGTTTTTTACCAGACGGTTTTCTACGTCACCCGGACCGACCAGATAACCGGTTCCCGGTTATTCCGGTTGAACCGGCCGATCCGGTCCGGTTTTCAGAACCATGGAAAAAATACTTGAATGTGTAGTAATATCCTCAAAGATAATATAAAAATTCATCCATGCCAAACTATTTCAATCGTATAAGAGTATTCATGTATTGTCAATCACAATATTGCAATAGTATTTACCTAGATCTCATATTAACAAAACCAATAATAATTATATATAATTATATATAAAAAAAAACCAACCTTATATTATAATTTGAGATTTAGCACGTTTCGCGAGTGAGATGAAGAACTCTCCTCCCAATCCCATTCCCATTTATTTATGGTGGTGGATCTTAATTCTTACGGAAGATTGCGGTCTTTGTTTTTGTTTTCACAGCAGATAATCTCTGCAAATATTTATTTTGATAAATTTTGTTGTTTCTTTCATAATTTGAATAAGTACAAATAAACAATTTTTTTTAATAGTATTTCTAATATGACAGATCAAAGATAAATTAATAATTCAAAAGATAAAATTTAAAATACTTTTACTCTAAATACAAATAAATGAGCCCAATATCACATTTACCTTTTTAAGAGAGAATAAAAAGAGAAAAATATGGTTTCAAATTAAATACTTAAATATTTAAATATAATTATGATTATTATATTATTGTTTCATTTAATTTATCCAGATTTTCAATGGCTATAATCCATGAGAAATATCTCAAAAACCAAAAATATACTTTGTCCCATTTAAAAAAGCTCCATGATATGAATGCCTAAATGTTATGCAACTTATACCCGAACAACTTTCCAAACAGAATGTGTTTTCTTTATTTAAAATATTTATGTTCCAAAATGTTAGAGTAGCCGACTAGATCATAGACCATTGACCAACTAAGATGGCAATTAAACAGTGTGTGTAACATAAAGCTACATATATCAACCAATAATTATGCCACCATTGGAGGCTCTTTATTGTCAGCTTTAATTATGCGACAAATACCGCTAGCTATATCTTCAGAGAAGGAGAAGCTAGTGTCATCAATGAAGGGCTACACATGAAACATGATACCCCATTTGATTGGACCTTGCTGGATTTGACAACATCGTTGAGAAACATGATACTTCACTTGATTAGACCAAGTGTTTGCCAAGGCTATATTCTTTTTTTGGTAAATTTTGCCAACGCAATATAGTCTTTATTTTTAGGGTTATGAAAACTATTAGTTCAATCAATAAATTTAGAGATTTAAAAGTTTAATCTAACTAAAATAAATTTAATATAATAAAATAATATATTTAAATATAAAATAATTTAAAAAAAAAAAATTAAAACTTTAATATTTTATTAATATTTTTATTTCTAATAATATTCAGAGAATATAAATCTCTTAAAATTATGTCGGTCCTGACATTATAGATTATGACACAAAAAATTTATAGCATTAAACTATTTTTACAAAAACGTCATAAGGGACAAAAGTTTTCGTCGGTTAAGAAGATCATGGTCTCTGTAGATAACAAAATAAATAAATAATAAGTTTTTTAGTTATTATTTTCATATGAAAGAGTTTAATTTTTTACTAACAATTAATTTTAATATCTGTTATCTAAAATTTGATAGAATTTAATGTGTATACTTTTATATTTGATTAGGTGTTAAAGTAATAAATATTTGAAAGAAAAGAAATGAAAATATAGATTAAAAAGATAAGCGGTGAAAATTTAAAATTAAATAAAAAACTAAAAAAATATGTATATAATAATAATAATATTTTTTATTTGAATTATATTATTTTGTTTTCTGTAGAATAGAAAGGTAGAAAAAATAGAGAATGAGAGAAAAGAGAGAAAGATAAAGATGAAAAATAAAAGTGAGAGTTTGTTAATTTTGGAATAAAAAATTTTATTTTAATTATAATAAAAAAAATATCGGATGACATATTTTGATTTGTCAAATTACTAATTGTTCTTGTGTGGATAACCTGGACGTGACCTCGGCTAAGGGAGTCGACGCCGAGCTTTTGCCTTCAACGTCGAGCTATAAGCTGGGATGATCTGAGCTCTTCGTCCAGAGAGATATCACGTCACGAAGAGTATGAACAAAGGGAGAGTGTACCTGCAAAAGGCACTCCGATGCTTAAGTTAGTACTGAGAATTCAGCGTATCCTTGTTGAGGATAAAACATCATATCTTTATAGGTGAAGTAAGATATGTCAGTTACGTTCTTGTTGATTATCTGAATTGATGAGCAGTTATTAGGTTTAATAAGTAATAAATACCTGGTCAGACAGTTTTATTCCAGGATGTAGTCTGTTGAGTCTGATTGTAACGTATAACGCCGAGTTATAATGTAACTGCCAAGTTATGACATAGGATTTGTAACGATCGTATCATAGCCCCCAAGCTTAGCCTGAGAATGCATTTTAATGAAGCATGTTGAGCTTTTAATGAATTATAAGTCGGCTGCTTGAGTGAGTTCATAACTTGGCCATTGGCTTAGCCTTGGAGCCCCAGTTCAAGCTGCTTTATTAAAAGAAGGAATAAAATCTTTTGAATTTCAGACGTTATTTGAAGTTAACGTGTATTGGAAAGTGTAGTAGTATTTGTCATTGATCGTGGCTTTGGTTTTTTTTCAATGTAAATTTGAACCGTTAATTTAATAGATGCAACGGTTAAGATTTTTCATGGAACTAAATAGTTAATTTGAATAGTTGCTGAGACGATTTTGATAAAAATGAATTGGTTAGGCGAGAATATTGCGTTAGTTCACCTTTGTTTGGTGATTTGATTGAAGACTGAGTTTGATTGCGCATGTATAATGTAAGACTCAGAATTTTTGGAAAATCTTATTATGAGCTAATTTCAATTTATTTATTTATTAAAGATTTTAATTTCGGAAATTATTTTATTAAAGCTAACTAAATCAATTTTTGATAATTAAATTAAAAATTTTATCTAATTTTATAATTATTGGGTAATTTTTATATTTAAATTATAAAGTTTAGGAATCGTAAAATAATAAGAATTTATATGATTTGATTTAAATAATTGTGATTCTAGAAATTAATACTTTAATTTTTTATGAATAAAGAAAATTGATTATATTATCTATAGTTATCGAATTAGAATTATTTATTTGAGAATAATTTGTAAATTGATAATTAAATAGTATTTTTAATAAATATTAGTGTTGGATTAAAACAGGTTTTCAATTATCCTATTACTCTTAATTTTATAAAATTGTTATATTACTCATATGAATTTTATCCTAACACTAAATTCTCAAATAAAACCCTAATTTTAATCAAATTAAACTATAACCCCCCTCCTAATCTAACCTAACCACCGCCACTCCCTAACTCAAACTCAGCTCTATCCCGTCAGGAAAAGAAAGAAACGAAGGAAAGAAAAAGGGAAATGGGGAAGGGGAAAACCAGAGAGGAAGGAAGAGAACGTCGGAGAGGAGCCACCGCCGCACTACTGCCGCGTTGCTCAGGACCGTGTCCCGCTCCCTGCTGCGTGGCGCTCAGTGCCGCCCTTGCCGTCGCAGCCGTGTCGTCATCACGCACAAGAGGAGGAGAAGGGGAGCGAGGGGAGAAGAGGAGGGGATGACGCCGTGACTGGGCTCGCCGCCGTTGCGTCGCAGGAGCTGATTGTCATTGGGGAACGACCGCCGTGCCTCTGGTCGCCGGAATCACGGACTGGAGAGAAGGGGGCTGCCTCTCCTATTGCTGCTGCTTCGTTCTTTCATCGTAAGTGGTCTCTATTTCCAGTTCCATTGAATTCATTTCTGTTTTTTATTCCATTGAGTTTGAAACTGTTGCTGGAATTACGAACGCCGCCCTCGGTGCTGATTGGATTAACCACCATAGCTATTCTGTATCACCTTCACTTTCCATTATTTCTGTCAGGTCTCGTTCTTGCTGGTGAGGGCCGTTGGATTTGCAACAGCTCCAACTTTTATTTCCCTCTTGATTCGGTGAGTTTTTCTTGTTTTGGAACTTTCGCTGTTAGCGATTCATTATAGTTTATTGAGGATTTTGCAATGTTATTTGCTATTTGATTGAGTTTCGGTTATTTCTTATTGCATTAGAGTAACTATGGTTGCTGCAAAAGTGGTTTGGAACTGCGATTGTGGTTGCCGCTGTGATGAGCCGGGGGGAAAAGGGATTCAACGCATTTAATTATGCGGATTGCGAATAATTGAGGTAGGGGTGCTTTTCTTAAACTTGTTTTATTTTCCAGAGTTGTTATAAATCGATATTAATGCGTAAAATACATCTTTGGTGATTTTCTAAGTCTTATGAATTGAATAGAGTTGTTTTGGATGAATGAGATTATTAGTTTGATTGATAGATTGATCGATTGAGAAAGCTGAATATTCTGATTAGTTGACTGATGTTGTTAAAGTGGTTTTCCTTGAATTAATGGGAGAGATTTAATAATGGCATTTAGTTTAATTTTGGAAACGATTCGATTTTAGGAAAGGTTTAGTATTGAAATTTGATTTGATATTGAACCCGATTTGATATCGGAATTTGATTTTAAAACAAATTTGGAAAGGACCTGATATTTGAAAACGGTTTGTTTATTGAGAATAATTTACTATTTTGAAAATGGTTCAAACAAGGTTTGAGGAACGGTTTGGTTTGAAATTGTTTGAAAAAACCGAGAGTTCTTAATTATTGATTAATGCTATTGAATGAGACTGATTTAGATTGCGATTTATAGGATTGGTTGATTGGATTCTGGATTTTGCAATTTCCTTGTGTTGAGTGTGGTTGTTGTGAAAATTGTTACTAGAAGTGATTTGAATGATTAACAGGTATTTGGTTTGGTTTGGTTGGGACCCGAAAAGGGTGGCAAAGTCCGAGTTTTAGAGGAGATGCTGCCGAAATTTTATAAAATTGGAAGTTTCGTTTGAAGTAATTATTTAAAAAGATTTGGTTTTAAACGTTATATGTTTTAAGATTGATTTATTTAAAAGAAGAAATTATGTCTTGAATTGGAATTGTTAATGAACAGAATGGAAAGAAGGATGATGAGGATTTTCTTTGAAACATGGGTTTTGAATGAAATTGGAAATGAGACTTGAGTTGATGAATGATGATGATGTTGATAATGTTGAGATATGATCTTTGAATTATTCATATGGCTTATGAATTTGATTTATCTGAGATACGAGGTTCCCTCGATAAAGTACTATAGCTTGTCACCACGTGTACCAGGTTGAAAACTCGATACTCTGTTGGCCCTACGACGTAAGTGTGACCGGGCACTATATAAATTTCCGGGAATGTTACCCCCATTGATCAATATTGATTATTTGAGAAAAAGCTATGCATAGACTCTTGGGGATGCATGTCGGGGGACAGTCTAAGGACAATTCAGACTTGTCGGGCTGGCTGGATAACCGACAGATGAGCCTCATCAACCATAGAACAGGCATGCATCATATGCATTTGTATGCTTTGCTTGGGTTTGAACTTGTTTTGGTTTGCCTAATTGCTAAACTGTTCTTAACTGCTACTTGAACTATTTGCTGTAACTGCTACCTACTTGTGCTTTCCTTGTCTGTCTTTCTTGTGTTTGTCTTGGCGTGCTACGTTTGAGAATGAACTTTGGTGCTAAATTAATAACTGTGTTGTTTGATTGCGTGGTTGGTTTCTGATTGAGATTTTCTTATAAGAAAGGAAATGTTTCGGATTTCTGAAAGATTGAACATTGTTTCTTTGAAAAGGTTTTGAACAATTACCTATTGGTTTTTAAAAGATTCATAAGGCAATGATAATCACTGAGCTTGAAAATAATTTTCTTGTTAAATATCTTCTTATGACAACTTTGAAACTCCGTAGTGAGACCATGTGGTTAGGTTCTCACCCCCTACAGCTTTATCTTTTCAGGAACCAGATGAGGAAGCATTATGGAGAGTTATACTGCGTTTGGTTTATATATGTTGTTGTATTAATTAGATTATTTTCTTCCCTCGTCTTTGTTATTACAATTTTGTAAGAGGGATAGGAGTTGTATGTTATATATATATATATATATATATTATGTAAGAAGTCTTGTATATGAATCTATGTCTGCTTGTTTTTTTTAAGATAAAGTATTTATTTTCGGTTTTTAAAGAAATCAGCGATACAGTGTCGAGTGACATGCTTCTATTTTAATATTAAGTATATAAAGTAGTCGTAATACTTCTTGCTATCAGAGTGGCGCAGCCGGAAGCGTGACATTCTGGTAGTGAGGGTGTTACATATAAACGATGCGACTTTGAATTAAAGAATTATCGTTAGTTCACCTTTATTTGGTGATTTGATTGAAGATTGATTTTGATTGCGCATGTGTAAACGATGCGACTTTGAATTGAAGAATTATCGTTAGTGAATAAGTGTTTGTGCTTGTATGATATGTGATTGAGTTTGTTGATAGTTGATAGTCATAGTTTAGAAGATAGTTGATATAGATCTGATGATAGTTGATATAGATTTGACAATGATTGATAATGATTGATATAGAACTGATAATGATTGATGTAGCTCAGATAATGATTGATATAAATCTGAAAGCAAAGCTAATAGATATAGATTTGAAAATAGAAAAACAGATATAGATCAGAAAATAGAGATAACAGATATAGATCGGCAAATAGAGATAACAGATATAAATCGGAAAATAGAGATGAAATATATAGATAAGAAAATAGAGATATCAGATATAGATCAGAGAATAGAGATAACAGATATAAATCGGCAAATAGAGATAACAGATATAGATCGGCAAATAGAGATAACTGATATAAATTGGAAAATAAAGATGACAGGTATAGATAAAAAATAGAGATATCAGATATAGATCGGAGAATAGAGATAACATATATAAATCGAAAAATAGAAATGACAGATATAAATCAGAAAATAGAGATATCAGATATAGATCGGAGAATAGAGATAACAGATATAAATAAAAAAAATAGAGATGACAGATATAGATCAGAAAATAGAGATATCAAATATAGATTGGCAAATAGAGATAATAGATATCGATCGACAAATAGAGATATCAGATATAAATTGGCAAATAGAGATAACTGATATAGATCAGCAAATAGAGATAACAGATATAAATCGAAAAATAGAGATAACAGATCTAAGTTAAAAAATAGAGATGACAGATATAGATCAGAAAAATAGATATAGATCGGCAAATAGATATAACAGATATAAGTTAAAAAATAGAGATGACAGATATAGATCAGAAAAACAGATATAGATCAGCAAATAGATATACCAGATATGAATTAAAAATTAGAGATGACAGATATAGATCAGAAAAATAGATATAGATTGGCAAATAGATATACCAGATATGAATTGAAAAATAGAGATGACAGATAAAGATAAAAAAATAGAGATAACAGATATAAGTTGAAAAATAGAGTTGACAGATATAGATAAGAAAAACAGATATAGATCGGCAAATAGATATACCATATATGAATTGAAAAATAGAGATGACAGATATAGATAAAAAAACAGATATAGATAAGCAAATAGATATAACAGATACAACTCGGCAAATAGATATAACAGATATAGATCAGCAAATAGAGATAACAGATATAAATTGAAAAATAGAGATGACAGATATAAATCAGAAAAATAGATATAAATCGGCAAATAGATATACCAGATATAAATTAAAAAATAGAGATGACAGATATAGATTAGAAAAACAGATATAGATCGGAAAATAGATATACCAGATATGAATTGAAAAATAGAGATGACGGATATATATCAGAAAAACAGATATAGATCGGCAAATAGATATACCAGATATGAATTGAAAAATAGAGATGACAGATATAGATCGAAAAAAATAGAGATAACAGATATAAGTTGAAAAATAGAGGTGACAGATATAGATCAGAAAACAGATATAGATCGGCAAATAGATATACTAGATATGAATTGAAAAATAGAGATGATTGATATAGATCGGAAAAATAGATATAGATTGGCAAATAGATATACCAGATATGAATTGAAAAATAGAGATGATAGATATAGATCGAAAAACAGATATAGATAGGCAAATAGATATACCAAATATAGGTCGACAAATAGATATAACAGATATAGATCGGCAAATAGAGATAACAGATATAAATTAAAAAATAGATATAACAGATATAAATTGAAAAATAGATATAGATCGGCCTTTTTCGGGCCTTAATGATTTACTATATGACCTTTGTTTACAAAGGTGTAGGTAAGTTTGAAGCCATTGGAAGAAAATGGAGCCTATAGAAAGAAGGGTGTTTATTTCGAGACTCCACTGTGGGCACCAATTGTTCTTGTGTGGATAACCTAGACGTGACCTCGGCTAAGGGAGTCGACACTGAGCTTTTGCTTTCAACACCGAGCTATAAGCTGGGATGATCCGAGCTCTTCGTCTAAAGAGATATCACGTCACAGAGAGTACGAACAAAGGGAGAGTGTACCTGCAAAAGACACTCCGATGCTGAAGTTAGTACTGAGAATTCAGCGTATCCTTGTTGATGATAAAACATCATACCTTTATAGGTGAAGTAAGATAGGTCAGTTACGTTCTTGTTGATTATCTGAATTAATGAGCAGTTATTAGGTTTAATAAGTAATAAATATCTGGTCAGACAGTTTTATTCCAGGATGTAGTCCGTTGAGTCTGATTGTAACGTATAACGCCGAGTTATAACGTAACTGCCGAGTTATGGTGTGTAATGCCGAGTTATGATATAGGATTTGTAACGACCGTATTACTAATATAAAATATAAATTATATATAGAGTAAAAATGGTAGAGAGAAACAGAAAAATGGAGAGAGGTAGATGAGAGAATTTAGGAAGGGAGTTTATTAATTTTGGAAAAAAATATTTTCGCTCAATTTTAATAAGAGAGTGTCATGTGACACATTTGATTATTAAATTAGATAGTAATATATGATACATAATATAGGTATATTTTAATTTCAATTTTAATATTTTAATTTTAATTTTAATACAATTAAAGAATGTCATGTTGTACATTTGATTGTCAAATTAGTAATTAGTCATTGATATTAATAATGATATATAAATTAGATAAAGTGGTTGAAGGAATGAGAGAGATAGAGAAAAGAAGATGGACGAGAGGAGAACTCTTTAATTTTGAAGGGAAAGATTTGATTTCAATTGCAACGAGGGAGTGCTATGTGACACATTTTGGTTGTAAAATTAGTATAGAGAAGGAAAAGATTTAATTTCAATTACAATGAGAGAGTGACATGTGGCACATTTTGGTTGTAAAATTAGTAAGGATGAGAGGAGAATTCCTTAATTTTGGAGGGAAAGATTTGATTTCAATTATAATGAGAAAGTGACATGTGGCATATTTT
>NC_029786.2:89135041-89137026 GCF_000816755.2 Arachis ipaensis
TATATAATATAGCTATATTTTAATTTTATATTAACTTGAATGTAATTAGAGAATGTCATGTTGTATGTTTTGATTGTCAAATTTGTAATTAGTCATTGATAATGATATATAAAAGAAATAGAGTAAGTGAATAAATGAGAGAAATAGAAAAAAGGAGAGGGAGGATCGGAGGAGAGAACCCTATAATTTTAGAGGGAAAAAATTGATTTTAATTGCAACGAAGGAATGACATGTGACATAAATTGACTGATTTTTATATTTCTTTATCAGTTTGTTCACAATCGATTTTTGCTATAAATCAAATTAGTTTGATGGTCAATTTTCGATTAATTTAATTAAACTGCCCAATTGGATATAATTTTTAGAACCATACTTATTCTATTTGTAAAAAATTATGTTAAGATCTCTCAAAATTTAAGGTATGTGTGGCATATGATATCCATGTATTTTATAAAAATATATCACTTTCACTCAATTAAGGCATGAGAAATAATTAAAAGAAATCTTGTCTATAATAGTATTAATCTCACGCGATGTTTGATAAGATTCATCTTAGTTCTCCTTTATTTTTTTAAAAAATACATCAGTCTCCGTTAAAATTTAAAGATAATTAATATATGAATGCTCAAGTTTGATGCTAAAAAAGGGTTTTTTTTATATGTTTTTAAATAAAAATTCCCAACTTTAAGTTTTTAACAAAAAGAAAAAAACAAAAGAAATATAAAATGGGAGTCTAAATATGTTGTAGAAGGTTAGTATGTAAATAGGACTTTCCAAATTTAGATATGACCTCAAGCATTCTTATATTTTAAAGAGTAAAATATCATTTTTGTCCTCAACATTTGGGGTAAATTTTAAAGTTGTCCCTAACATTTTAAAATTGACTCAATGTTGTCCTGCCGTTAGGAATCTGTTAACGAAATTGACGGCAGGACAAAATTGAGACGATTTTGAAACGTTAGGGATTTAAATAAGACGAACACGTTGGGGACAAAAACGATGCATATAAATAAATTTTAATTTTATCCTTCAATAATATCAATTTTTTACGGTAGATAGTTATTCAATTATTTTTTAATCACATCTAAGTAAATTACATTTAATCACATTAATTTTATTCTTATTTCGATCTAAAATTTTTCATCTTTAAATCTTAGGTTAACATAGAAGAATGTGCAACGAATTGACATTAATTTTTTTATTCTGCCCCAAACACTGTAGAGAAAAAAAATTCATGTTAGAAGGGAAATAGTTTCTTTAAAATTAGTTAAATTTCTAATAATAAACTTTAAATACTAATGACAAAAACTTTAGTTCTTGGATTTATTTACCTATATGATGAGTTTAACATTTATAACTTATATATGTTAGCTTTTTCTATTTTTGGCTAAGTTATGGACAAATCTGAAATTCATATGAAGTTTATATAGGGCTTATTCCTGTATGAAATATTTAATTGCTAATACACCAGGAAAATTATATTATATAGGGATTTTTTTTTATAAATACAGTTGTGTTTCAAATCAAATCTAATAAAATCCTAAAATCATCCCAGAAAGCAATGTCTTACTGTATGTGGTGTTTTTTTCCATTATCCATATTATCGTAATGTTGTTGCGTATTCAAAATTTGAAGTATATAGATCAATCAATTCAAAATTTGCGTATTTTTTTTGCCATTGCAAGTGGATGCGGCCTTTTTAGTGCAACATTGCAAGGTGTCACTGCATTATTAATAATATAAGCATATGATTTCATATGTCCCACATAATCAAAAGTTTGTGATGGCGCAATTCAAGCTTGAAAAAAAAGTTAGTTAGTCAATGAATAAAAGGGAAAATACTCATTTTGAGATACAAACAATATCTCCTCTCGCACACAAAAAGGACACATTCTCATAGTGAGACATATATATAGTGCAATAATGAGAATTTCGATGTTTCCGGTGAATTGTGCTCATAGTTATTTTTTTTTTTTTAGAGAAAT
>NC_029786.2:89137139-89140809 GCF_000816755.2 Arachis ipaensis
AATGTCCTGTGGATATTTTCGTCCCTAACCATTGAAAAATACTTTTAAGTCTCTGACCTTCACAAAATTTGGACGAATCAGTCCCTCCGTCTAAATGCCTCCGTCAGGGACTGATCCGTCCAAATGTCTTCGTCAGGGACTGATCCGTCCAAATTTTGTAAAGGTTAGGGACTTAAAAGTATTTTTCAATGGTTAAGGACAAAAATGTCCGCGGAGCAAAAGGTCAAGGACCTATTTGTCTTTTTCTCTTTTTTTTTTTTTCCTGAAGAAACTATTGTAGATAAGTATTTAAGTTAGTAGTAGTTTGGAGTGAATCTTTTTAATTAAGAAATTAACTTGATCATTCTAAGTATGTACCTTTTTGTGTTAGAACATGTTTATATATAATTATCAATTTAGGGTTTAGATTTTTTCAACTAACACTATAAGAAATATACTTAATACCATCAAATTTACTGTCAGATTTAGTGATGAATATTTTTAGCAGATTTAGTGATAGATTTTCCAATAATTACGAGTAAAAATTCGTCCCTAAAATAACTTACCATTAGATTCAAAATTTTATAGCTAAACCTGACGGTAAATAGAAACACGAAAATTAATTATATTAGCGCTAAATTTAGCATAAAAAATTTCTGACGGTAACACGAATTTAAGAAACGCGACATTTAAACAATGACTAACACCTTATCTCAAATTTATCCGCTGGTACAATTGCCATAAATTTAAAATCAGAAACCCTCCCTCTCACTTCTGTAACTTCTCTCCCTCTCCTGTCTCTTTGTCTCTCACTGTTTTCTTCCTCTCCTGTTTTTTTGTATCTCGCCGTTTTCATCGCCAGCCACCATTCCTGTCCTCGCAGCAGTGCCTCCGATTCTCTCCACAGCAAACGAGTTCATCTCCTAAAGTCCCTAGCCGAGCCATCAAGGGTTTAGAAGTCGTTGCCAGGGTTTGTCGTTGTTGCCGCTACTTCGTGGGTCACTGTTGTCATTGTTGACTGTCATTCTTTCTCCAGGTTAGTGTAAATCTTTCACATTCTTCAATTTTTTAACTTTTTGTTTAAAAAAAATCCTAACACTATTCATTAATGGCAGAGGTGGGAGAAGCTTGCACGTTGCCATCACACCTCCACCGCAACTCAACCATCAGGTTTAGTTTTCTTAATTTTTTAAATTTTCTATATATTTTTATATGTATTTTATTAATTTTGTATTTTTTTAATTTTAAATGTAAGTCTATTTGAAATTTTAATTTTTTAAAAATTTCTATTTTAAATTTTGTGTTTAAATTCCGTTTATCTTTTTTAATTTACTACTTAGGATAATTTCGGTTATAAAATTGAAGTTTAAAATTTAAAAATGATAATTTTTTGAAAATTTGTGTTTAAAATTCGTGTTTTTTATTTAGATTTATTAAGGTTAAATCAATCTGAAGGTTCTTTATGGCCTAGAGAAGGAATTGAATTTATGACCTCTTTTAAACTTATACACTTTAACTTTAATTTGGGTTAGTCTTAGTATTACTGTTGAGTATGCAATATTGATTATATAGAAGACAATTTTGTTTTGTCTCTTAACGATTAAATAAGAACAGACCAAACACGTTACTTTTGAGTAAACTGAGATGTTGTAACTTCTGCTAGATTGATTATGCACCCAGGAGATAATTTTATTTTGTCTCTTATCAAATAAAACTATAAACAGAATAGAGAAGAGAAAATGATACAACCATATATCTTGATTCAACACTATGTGCAATATGGCCTACATCCAGTCTCCACCACAACTGTAGTAGAATTTTTATTATCTTTCACCAAGATTAAAATCACCAATTGCTTAGGATTCTACCCAATCCTATCTGGGACAAACTAAACTTCTACCCAAGCTTGATTTGGTTAAGTTCATTCCCTAAACTTTCAACCACTAAGTGCTAACCCAACTTAGTAAGGGAATCCTTCAAGATCATGAATACAAAACAGAAATATATACAAAAGAGTTTAAAATAATTTTATGACTTTTCTCCAAGAATATTCTCTTTGTCTTTTCTCTCAATGATTTTTTTATTACCTCACATAATGCTTTTTTTTCATTGATAAGAAACAAAGAAAGATAAAAACTGAAGAATAGAAAATTCAATGTAAAGACATAA
Organism: Arachis ipaensis; assembly: GCF_000816755.2. Classification (NCBI taxonomy): domain Eukaryota; kingdom Viridiplantae; phylum Streptophyta; class Magnoliopsida; order Fabales; family Fabaceae; genus Arachis; species Arachis ipaensis. Next base: position 89,139,288 of record NC_029786.2, read on the forward strand.
ATTAAAGGAGAAGAAGAGATAGCTTGAAAGGTTATGAAAACTCAAACAGTGTGCTCACTTTTCTTGTCTCAATTTTTGGCCGTTTACCCCTTTTTAAAGAAGAGTAAACCTTCGAAAACTTGAGTTTAGTTGAACACTTTTGACTTGTTCTTCTTCTATAAAATTCAGATCGGAGACGCAGAGGAGGGATGGGACAGCAGCAGTGATTAGAGTGTTGGCATGCATCTTTATCTTACTACTTCTCGTTCTTCCTTTTTTTTGGCTTCAAGGATCTGAGCCGTTTATCCATTCTTTAGCTCCAAATTTTGTTTTTGACCTTTGAGTTGTAGCAGTGATACACAACCTTCATTTTCTTCATCATACTCGAATGATGCATGTAGGAGGAAGGCAGTTTCAACAAGTTACAATGAAAGTACAAAGATGAATATGTTATTCTGATTTTTTTCTGATTCAACCTTTGATTTAATTTTTTCTTTTTGTACTAGTCTCTAACTTTTTTTTCTTCTTTTTTCTTTGTTGCTTGGATTTGGTAATCACTTTTTTTTTTTTAATTTTGAGCTAAGCAACCCTTTCTACTTGTGAAAGCTCTTTCTTCTTTAATCTAGGGTTAGTCACGTGGGTCACAAATTAAAGAGAGATGAAAGTGTTTGATCATTTGTTTACGGGCCAAAGAAAAGAAGAGTGTGCTGTTTAAGAGAGTTTTGGGCCTGTTGCACAATAACCAAATAAATTACACACAATTGGACTTTTGATCCAAGATTATAATATTTAGTCATCATCAAATTATTATTTTTGTTTTCTCAAACTCAACACAATCAATATAGGTTGTTAGGGTTAACTTTGTTTTGTAATTAGATTATTTTAGGTGAATTAGGTTTTGTTTAAATTAATATATTTTTATCAGTTAGGTTTGTTAGTTTAGTTAAGTTAAATGACTTTTTGAATTAGTTTTATCCAATGAATTTAATAAGTTGTCTTTTTTTTTTATTAGGATTGTGTTATTTTCTTTGAGATTCATTGGAATTTGCTTCTTTCATAGTTTTTTAGTTATATTTCGTGGGTTGTTCGTGCATTGCTCAAGTTGCTTCTCTATAATGAATTGTTTAAGTTTTATACCAGACTTACTTTTTCCACGATAGAATTTTAGGATGGAAGTATGATAAGATTGCCTTCTCAAAATTTTTATTTGCTGAAAAATTGCAGTGATAAGGAGATGTACACTAAAATACTTAGGATTTGATATTTGTTTGAATGTGTATTTGTTTTAATTTATGTTTGTTAAAATTATTTAAAGAAATGTTTGGTTTGTGAAAAAGATGAAAATTATATTTGGTGAAGATTTTTAATTTTAGACGAAATTCTACCGAAATTTTTAAAAAAAGTTATGTTGTTGATTAAATTTTAGATATTGACACTAATAAAATACTCTAAAGGTCAAAATACTTTTTCTTTCGCAATTAAGTCCTTTTAGTCTTTTTCTCTTTGCTTATTATTACTATTATGATTGGTTCATATAGCATGA
>NC_029786.2:89140876-89141631 GCF_000816755.2 Arachis ipaensis
CTTTAAATTTCTAAAATTATATTGTAATAATAGTCATTAAATGAATAATAGCACATTGTTTCCCACTTTACATTCTCATTCTTTTCTTTTCCGTTCTTGCTGCTTCCGAATTCCAAACACCTCAAACTAACATAAGCTTTGCTTTCGATCTTTTCTTCTTCGTGATCACAAGGAGCCATGCTTCTCAATTGACTAGTGATAGTAGTGATCACGATGTTAATAAAGTTGAGACTGTTAGACAGCAAGTTATGAATGCTCATCCACATGATCCGAATGTTGTAATTATATCGTATCAAAGGCCTCACACAGGTATATTTGCATTTATTTTGTGATTTCTAAATAGCTACAAAGAAAATAGAGTTTCTGATTTGTAAGGAATATATGGATCTAGAGTTTTTTAATTGTTATATATTTTCTTGTGACAGGGAATTGCAAGGAGGCTTATTAAGAAGGCTCAAAAGAATGCAGTAAAGAGAGTAAATTTCACATATAATGAAGTAATCAAAGTTCCTTGTTTGTTTAGAGACACAAACATCTTATATACCTTATTTGTTTGATGACTAATAATGTTGATTTGAAAAGCATGGTTGAATTACCTACTCCTTTATTGATAAAAGTCCTAAATTATTTAAATAATGTTGATATCATTAATTAGTATTTTACTATTAATTTATCAAGTTATAACAGATATTCTATAATCTGTATAGCCATTCAAAAATTTTAAAAAATAAAATAAAATTTAAATTTATGGTCAA
>NC_029786.2:89141692-89155621 GCF_000816755.2 Arachis ipaensis
TGAATTTGTCGATAATTATTAATTTAATTATTAATAAATAATATATTATTGTCGGATTACTGAAAAATAATTCTGGCGGTAGTAAACGCGCAAAAACCTAATTTATAGCGCTAAAGTTATTGTCAAAAATTTTTTTACGGTAACAATTTCCAGAGTTTTGCCAATTAAAAGTTTATATCTACAGTTAAATCCAGTGGTAATTACACTACAAAAAAAATTGTTAATTACGACAGTTTTTTAGGGTTATTACGGCGGTTTGAACTGCTATTATTATCTTGAATGGCGACTAAGAAAAATCGCCGTAATTCTAAGCGCCATTTAGTTATTACGGCGGTTTTTTAAAACCGCCACAATTACCATGGTTAAAACGGCAGTTTTTTAACATGTTAAAACGACGATTTAAACCGCCGTTATTTTCAAATAAAACGGCATTTTTTGTTGGTTAAAATGGCGGGTCAAACTGCCATTATTTCCAGATAAAATGGCACTTTTTGGTCGGTTAAAACGGCGGTTCAAACCGCCGTTATTTTCAAATAAAACGATTTTGGTTAGTTAAAATGGAAAACGACAGTATTTATTGTTTAAAAATGGTAGTTTAAAACCGCCGTTTTTATCGAGTTAAAATGGTATTTTAATTATTTAAAATGGCAGTTACAAGTCGCCGTTTTTACTGGACAAAAGTGACATTTTTTATCGTTTAAAATGACAGTTTTAACTGTCGTTTTTACTACGTTAAACAAACAATATTTTGTTTAAAATTTCACAATAACAAGAAAACATAACTTATAAACAAAATATTATGTAAGTCATAAATAAAGTATTAAACATAACATATAATATTTTAGTATTGAAAATCAAAAGTAATAACTCCTACACAAATAAAGTATCAAATATAACATGATTTTTAATTCTAAACATAACATGTAGCTAAAGATATAAGTACAATAATTTTTGAAAATTTTATTATAAATTAATTTCAAGTTTAATTATTTATTTATAGCTTTAATTTCAGAAATTTCTTTATTAAAGATAATTAAAGTAAGTTTTGATTAATTGAGTTTGAAATAAATTAAGATTCTTATTCAATTTTATAATTATTGAAATATTTTCTATATTTAAATTATAAAGTTTAGTAATTGTAAAATAATAAGAATTTTATATGATTTGGATTAAATAATTTAGATTTAAAAATTAAATACTTTCAATTTTTACAGACAAAGAAAATTAATTATATTATCTCTAATTTTAAATTAAATAATATCTTAAAAATAAACTTAAAGGATTAAATTAGATTTTTAATTAATACTTTATACCCCTAATTTTATTAAAATTACCTAAACTACCCTAATCCTAACCCTCTATCGCCATCCCCTTCCCCAAACCTAAACCTAATTGCTTCAGGAAACAAAAGCAGAGAAGGAAAGAAAGAAAATAAAGGGGAGACGGGAGCAGGGGAAAGAGAGAAGAGGGGGAGTTGCGATCCGAAGAGGAAGGAGAAAGGAGACCACCACTGCCAGCTGTGCCACCGCCACCACGTCCAGCTGCCTTCGCACCGCCGTGTTGCACAGAGGAGGGAGAGAGAGCGAAGAGCAGAGGGAAGAGAGAGGAAGAACGTGCGCGAGGTTGCTCAGCCGCGGGGAGAGGAGACGCGCGTCTCGCCTGTTGCCGTTGCCGCTGGTTCGCCTTGGAGCCGCCGTCGTTGCCATTGAAATCGAGGAGAGAGAGAGAGAGAGAGAGAGAGAGAGAGAGAGAGAGAGAGAGAGAGAGAGAGAGAGAGAGAGAGAGAGAGAGAGTGAGTGAGAGAGAGAGAGAGAGTTCGCGAGGAGAGAGGGGACGCGCGTGTGGCGTTGCCATCGCCGTCTTCGACTAAGCCACTACTAGAAACCACCACTGAAGCCTAGGTCTGCTTGGTAAGCTCTAATCTTGCCTCAGATCTTCTTTTCTGTTAAGTTGGTTCTACCGTGAGTTGTTACTGAGGTTGTCTGCGTTAGGTTATACAGTCTCCATGAGTTTCTCTATTGTGCACCGCCGTCGAAGCCACCATCCCGCTGCTGCCGCCTTTGCTCTAAGCCGTTGTTACAGAGAGTGTTGTTGTCGTTGCGGCTACTCGGTTAGTCGTTCCTCTTTAGTACGGTAAGCTATTCCTTGTTTCAGTTTCGAACTCTTTTAGTCGATGTTTTGTGGTATGTTGTTAAGATTCTTGCGACGTTAATGTTTTAGGATTTAGTCTTCGGGGCCACATGTTGCGATTAAGGTTACTTCTGTTGTGGCGGAAGTGAGTGGAGCTGAGGTCGCGGTTGTTGTTGTTTTCGGGCCGAGGAAAAAGGTTTATGTGTTTTGACTTGTTGAGGTAGGGGTTTTCTTAAAATTTATTTTATCTTATAGAATTGTTATAAATAGATATTAATGTGAGAAATATATGTTTGTGATTATGATTGTCTTATGAACGTGGTTGTTTGCTGGGCTGATTGCTTGATTGCCTGAGTGGTGTGTGACTTTTTAAAAAGAAATTAGTTTGAAAAGTTATTTAATTGATTATTATGAAAAGTGGTTTTTCTTGGTTTTGAAGTTAATTTGATAATGTAAATGAATCGGCTTTGAAAATAATTTGAGATATGAAAATGAATTAATTTTGGAAGCGGTTTAATTTTGAAAAGAGATTTATTACTGGAAATGGTTGGATTTGAAAATAATTTGATATTAGAACTGGTTGAATTTTGGAAATATTTGAGACTTGGAAATGCTTGAGAAAGGGTTTGAGGAAGATTTGGATGGGACCCGAAAAGGGTGGCAGAGTCCGAGTTTTAGAGGAAATGCTGCCGAAATTTTATAAAATTGGGAGTTTCCTTTGAAGTAATTATTTAAAAAATTTAGTTTTAAACATTATATGTTTTAAGATTGATTTATCTATAAAAGAAAGAATTATGTTTTGAATTGGGATTGTTGATGAACGGAATGGAAAGAAGGATGATGGGGATTGATTTTGAAATATGACTTCTTCAAATGAATTTGGAAATGAGATATGGATTGACGAATGATGATGATATTGAGAATGACTTAGATATTGGTGAATGTTGAATGAATTATTCATATGGCTTATGAATTTGAATTATCTGAGACACGAGTTTTCCTGGCTTGATGCAGTGGCTTGCCACCACTTGTTCCAGGTTAAGACTCGATACTCTGTTGATCCTACGACGTAAGGGTGACCGGACACGTATAAATTCCCGGGAATGGTACCCCATTGAGCGATTTGATATATATATGAGAAAATGCTATGCATAGACTCATGGGGATGTGCGTCGGAAGACAGTCCAAAGGTTTAGCAAACCGGACTTGTCGGGTTGGCTGTATAACCGATAGATGAGCTCATTAGCCATAGGACAGGCATGCATCATATGCATTTGTATGCTTTGATTGGGTTTGAATTTGTTTTGGTTTACCTAATTGTTAAACTGTTATTAGCTGCTACCTGAGCTTAAAGAAAAGTTTTGGATTTCTGGATATTTAAAAATTGATTTTCGAAAAGGGTTTTTGGATAACTAGTTGTTGGTTTTTAAAAGATTCAAAGGACGAACAATAATCACTGAGCTTAAAAAATAGATTTCTCTTTAAATATTTTATTATGACAATTCTGAAACTCTGTGGTGAGACCGTGTGGTTAGGTTCTCACCCCCCTACAGCTTTATCTTTTCAGGAGACGGATGAAAAAGCTCATGAAGGGTTGTATTGTGTTTCGATTAGTCGATAATGTTGTTTAGTTTTTATTTATTTACCCATCGCCATCAATATTATATTATATAAGAGGGATAAAAATTGTATAATTTGTATGTATATAATATGTATAAGTTACTTGAATAAGAAGTCTTGTACTTGTACATGCTTGTTTTGTTTTATCTAAAAAGTATTCTTTTTCCGCTTTTTCAAAAAAGAACAGTGATACGATTTTGAGTCAAAGGCTGCTATTTTATTATTAAGTATATGAAGTCGTCGTAATACTTCTTTCTATCAGAGTAGCACAGCCGGAAGCATGTCATTCTGATAGTGAGGGTGTTACAAAAGATACATCAAATCTCCATCATAAAAGTCGTGAATTATTGAATTATGATGGCTCTACCTAATATATTATATATCTATTTAGCCAATTGTTGCTTTCCAAGAAATAAGATCATAGAACAGAAAATTCATATGGAAATGATAAAATATAAAGATGTTGGAAAAACAATCTTCACAATTTACCTAGTAATATGATTCAATTTACATGGGAATTTTAACAAAAATAATGAACAAAGAAAGAAGAAAAAAGGAGTACGAAGCACCTTGGCTTTTAGATAGACGTAGAAATAGATTCTTTTCCTCCAAGCGTTTGAATAATATCTTCTATGAGTTTAATATCATTATCATGCTTTGTAATTTCTTCTTGCTTTGCACGTAAATCTTCCATGTACAGCTCAAACACCTCTGCAATGAAAATCAAATGTTACCTTTGCTCATAAGAGACAAGCAGAGTTGCATTCAATTTCTAACTGCAAATCCCAAAATCTACCCCTTTTCCCCAACCAAAACAGGATTTAAAATTAGGAACCCTAGGTTGAAGTTTCCAGGCACAATGGCATCAACACAATTTCAAAAATTCAAGGCATGGCTACTACATCAGTGTGTAACTGAATGTGGAGTTAATTACTTCCTAATGAAAATTAACAACTTAATAATTTCTTCAATCAAAATCAACATGCATAGCTCATTCATATTGAAGGACAACGAAAAAAAACAAGTTACTCTATATTAAAATAGGCATTTGCAAATTATGATTATAGTTTGAGTTCTAAAGATTCATGGTGAACATACTTGTGGTGTTCTCAAACTCTTTGGTGACCTCTTGCGCATGCAATTCGGAAGCTCTCTATGCCGCTTTAGCCTGTTGCTTCTCAGAGCGAGCGTGGGCAGCTGTGGTGATGGCGGCATCAAGCTCTTGTTCCATTATTGTCGACGAAAATGGCCTTCTTCAAAAGAAGCTTTTGGAAAGAGTCCAGATTGGATGCCATCTTCGTCACAATAATAACATTATTACTATTAGCTATAATAACATTTTCAATAAGATAGTTAAACAAAATAAGCAACAAGAAGAAGAGTGCCATCAATAATGGATTCACCCATAAAGGACACAACAGCATTAGCTAAATCTCCTTCAGTGGAACAACAAAATAAAAAATTCTCAATATATTGAACTTCAAGTAATAAAACACCTTCAATAGTTTTGAAAACATGAACATAGACATAAGGACCAATGCGAAGATGAGCGTAAAGACCAGTTTTGTGTGTTATCTTCATGAATCTCACCAGATCATATCTCCTTTCAAAATTGTACTGAGATGAGTAGCATGAAGAAAACACAATAAACAAAGATCAAATGTGAGAGAGAAACACAGAAGAAAAAACAAAACATGATAATAATTCATAAGAAAGTGGTGGGGTACATTTCTAGGGGAAGGCTCATAAATATTCTAGAACACATAGGTTTTAATCACATCTATTCCTTTTTCTTTTGCCTTTTGAATTAGATCTTCCCACATCTGCACAGAAGCCATTTTTATAATTTAAATATGAATACCAGAAACTTCTCTCTAGTTCTACTTGAATTAGAAAGTACTGCACCGATAGTTATTTTGAGACGGATGCAGTGTATTCCATCCATATATTTAAAGTATGCCAGGAGCTAAGGTGTTTTAAGTATCCTTCTCAACCTCATCCATCAGCCTCATACTCCCGCACCAAAGAATCAAAACCCTAACACCTTACTGCGAAATTAAAACTTGACATGACTAGTTGATTTTCACAATATCACGGGGCATAATTGTAAATTTAGCAAAAAATGAATAAAAAAATCAAAGAGCACTTGTCGCGTGCATTTGTCGGAGCTAGCACTGCCTCCACGATTCCATTTGAGCTGCATTCGCGCCGAGACAATTGCGATGGTTGTCTCCTCATTAACGTGTGGTAAAATTCCACCACCTCTGGCACCCTCGTCAACAACAACAACAACAACGTAGAAGATCAATCAAAGTAAAAATACACAATAAGATGAATGACAACGGCAGAAGATGAACGGCAGCAAGGGATTAGGGTTCGTCATTCACTTTTTATTAAGAAACCACACTAATCACTCTCGGTCTCTCATATAGTCAAATACAACAATACATCATGTGAGTTAAAAAGACAAAAAAAAAATGATAGTGGTGGTTTTAAACTGCAACAATCAACTAAAATCGCCACAAAAATCACAAACATTCTGGCACAAGAAAAACCGATTAACGAAAAAAATGACAGTTCTATAAAACCGCCATAAAATTAATGTCGTTTTAATCTTTTTTTTTTTGTAGTGTTAGCAGTAGACTAAAAAATCCGACAATAAATAGTTGCCGGCGAGATTTTTATCATATGATTTAGTCCTCCGCTAATAAATCCAATAGTAAATAGTTTACTGGGAAAATTTTTTAGTAATTCAACTGGTAAATCTGATGATATTCGGCGACTTTCTTGTAGTGTAATAATAATTAATTTTTAAATTTTTTTAATTTTTATTCAAAATTTTAGATTTTAAATTTTAAATCTTATATCAATAATTCTAATTCTATCTCTTAAATCCTCTAAAAAAATTAAGGGTCATCACTTAAAAAATAATCATACAATAAAAAAATAGTTAATGTAGGTTAATTAAAACTGGTTTAATTTCCTTTACTTTCTACATAAAAACAATAAATTTTTCGATACAATCTAGCCTAATTCGACAAACTTCTAGTTTTCTTTTTTAATTTTTTTTAATGACTACAAATTGAGACTTTAACTAAGAGACTAAGGCACCTGCTAGTTTGATTTGATTAACTCAACATTGTTACATACTAATTAATAAATAGTTGGAAAGAATAGTGAACATATATCCATATGATGATTGTCTAGAGCTCCTCAAAAATTTGTGGCGCAATGATAGGGGGTGTTAAGTGAGGGATGCAAAGACATCATCATTGTCTGACAGGGAATATTAATATTAATCCAATCCAAAGATGTCTCGACCACTTTTTCTTCCTTTACGTGCTATCAATAATAATCACACCTCACTCACTTTAAAGGGGATTCATCAATTCATTCCTTCCCCAATTCTGCTTTTGTTTTGTTTTCAACCAAGAATTAAAGTTATTAATTACATGGCTATGTGGCCCTAGCGAATCTGTGATCATGCTAATGCTATACTATTAGGCATTTCCTTTATCTTGTATTCATTTAGTTTGTAAATATATTTTGGTGATTAATTATTTTTAATTTATAAAAATATAAAAAAGATTTAAGCGCTATCAAAATTGTAAAATAAGCGTTCATTTCATTATCCAAAAAAATAAATATACAAGGCTACGAAAAATAAACAGAATTTAAACATTTTTATAACTCATATATGATGTCTCTACAACAATTATTTACTTTTTATGCAGAATATTTTTATTAGTAAAACAAATATAAGATGAAAAAAATTATAGCAATGGTATAAAAACAACAAATGATGAAATAATATATGGAAGTAGAGAGCTAAAGAAACAAACGTTCATAATTTTACAGGCCTCCAATAAAAACCTGGTTCAATTAGTCTAATGCCCTTTTTTAAATAAAGTCTTTGAATATTGTAAATTTAAAAAAGTGACCCATAAAGCCACACAACAACAAAAAAAATGCCAAGTACCATTAAATTTATGGTCGGAGAAACGAATAAAATCTGACGATAAAATTTAATGAATTTAATATAATATAATAATAGTATATGTAGTGATTTTAGTAAATAATAATTTATATATGGCTTTATGGGTAGTATAATTTTCTAGTGGATATTTTCTGCTAAATTGAAACATCAAATTGCTTACACCTGCAAATGTATTGAGATAAAATAGCAATGTAACAACAATTATCGAAGAAAATAGACAACAACAAAAATTGTAGGAAGTATATGATAGTATTAGAAGGCTAATTTTTTTATATATGGGTAATTTTAACGTAAAATACAGGAATATTTGATCATTTTAGTGAAATTTCGTAAAAAATAATTTTTAATTATAAAAAGATAAAATATCACCAATATTTTTTAAAAATAATATTTTTTTTAATTTAATTTGAATTATTAAAAAAAAAATTTACTTCTAATAATCCAATATTAAAAAAAAAAATCGGAAAGGGATCTCACTTACACCTCAGAGAAAGTGAACATCCGACGATGGGAAGAAGGCACAAATCAGCGGAGACGGAGGCGCTGGACGTCCGGGTTGCTGCGGTGCCGCGAGCTCGACTTACACAATATACGCGTCCTCCCTACGTACGGTGGTCTGTGCGGACAACGGCGTCAGTCGGAAGAGTGTCGGTGCGATGTCCAACGGCGGCTGGTAACCATGGCAGCACTGTACCGGTTTTTGCTTCAAGGAGAGAGTGAGAGAAGAAGTTCACACCGTATTGAGAGAAGAAGGTAATCCTAATTTGATTCCATGAATGACGGGATTCATGATTTGATTCAAATTTTAAATTGGAAACTACTCAAAATTAATTAATTGCCAAGAATCATAATTTGATTCAAATTTTAAATTGAAAACTACTCAAAATTAATTAATTACCTCTAATTTAATTCTAATTTCAATTTAACCTCATTGTACACATTATATAAAACATACCGTGACTACCCATACTTTTCCATATATATATATATATATATATAGTCGCAACTAAGATATAAATGGTTGCCATAATTATTACTTTGGACACAACCATGGTCCATAAAATAGGGAGGTTACCATTGATATATGTTAGAGATAATTAATAAGAATCTTACTAATAACTTGACACACTTAGCTAGGCTACTGTGCAATGACGAAGAGATTAATCCCCTATCAATAATTAATCACCTTAGCTAGTGACCATTGAGAATTGAATAATTTCACATAAAATGATTTGTTTTTGCTTTCTCCTAACTATGCATAACAATTATGCTACACATACAAATCTTTTTAGAAACTAAAATTTAACTAAGTTGATCCAAATTTAACAAAAATTAACTTCAGAATAGAAAGTGTGTAAACATGCTCTCGTGCAACTATTCAGTAACACGAACGTTAATATGAAAACGCTTCGCCTCTCTTAATAAAAATTAAAACGATCAAACTTCAAACGACGTTCAAAATCTCTAAAAAATCTATCAAAATCTTTTAGAAAACTCAAAGAAATCTTGAAGCTACGTTCGAAATCTTCACCAAAAAGTAGATATTACTGCTCTCATAATACTGTTTATTTTGTGATAACTGTGTTAGGTCGGTTTAAGAAAGTTGTTTTAGTGCTTCTCGTATCGTTTAACCTATATTAATCACTTTTCTGATTCAAAATTTATTTGCATGTATTTAAGGGTTTTGAATTTTTTTTTTGTAAATATTTGAGTGATTCACTTCTTTTGAATTGAGTTCGTTTGTAGTAATCATTAAAAACTTTTGGTGCATTTTGGCTGAATTGCAGTGCAATTGGTGTTATTGTCCTGGATTGGGTGTAACAAGGCCATAAAATGTTATTGTAGTGTTTTTGGTGTCATTTTGTGCATGTTCAAGTGATTTACATGTGTTTTTGTTCATATTTGACCTATTTACATATTTTGAACTGAGTTTTTGTGTAGCAATAAGTAATTACTTTTGTTTTTTTTTTTTGTCTAAATTGAGATACATTTGGTACTTGAATGTATTTTTGTGCATGTTTTTACAATAATTTTTTATTCCTTACAGAAAAAATAACAATCAAGAGATTTGCTGAGAGTAGAGGTGTTCAAAACCGATCCAATCTCAACAACCGAACCGAAAAAACTAATAACCAAATAAATCGAAAATAGAAAAAACTGAAAAAAATGAAATTTTGCAGTTTTCTATTTGGTTCAATTTGATTCGGTTTTTAGTTTTTGACACTAAAAACCTGAACCAAATCAAACCGAACCGGAACCCTAATACACTCCTTTACTCACTCACGGTCTTTCACTCACGCCGCTTCTCCTTAGTCCTTTCTCGCTCACACACAAATTACTCTCTCACACTCACGCACACTCCTCTGTTAGTCACAGTTCTCTACTCCTCTCTGCCGTTGCTGTCCAGCCGTCCAGCAACTGTAAGAATCGCGATTAATTAACCGTTTAACTAATTAAATTTATTGCCCAAAATAGGATCCAAAAATTTAGAATGTTAATTAGAAATTTTAAATATGATATTTGGACTCGGTAGATTTTTCTGAGTTGAAAAATGTAATTTTCTTCAAAAAATTGCGTAAAAATGCGTACCGGTAAATTAGCCAGCAGTATCAGCTTAAATCTGTCCGGTACTGTGTGAGAGCAATAAAAACAATAGAAAAACTTGGAAAAATAATTAAAGTTAAAAAGCGGACACTAATTTTAAAGGTTTGGCTCAAAATTGGGGCAAACGGGTCAAAAACGCTAACAGGTTGGACCGGATCCAAGTTGGGCCCAAGCTGAACATATATAAATACACAAATGAAGGCCATTTAGCCTCATTCATCATAAAACACAACACACACCAGCTGCACAAGTGAGAAGAGACGGAGAAGAGAGTGTTACTATTCATCCTTCACTTCCGGTGGCTATAACTTGAGCTACGGTGCTCCGATTCACATCCCGTTTGCGGCTACGTGAAGTTCTCACCGAGTCCGTAAATTTTATCTAACTTTTGTAGGTAAGATCTTGAAACTCACTCCCTATTCTATTGCCCTAAAAAATTCAAATTTAAGGTTTTGGTTTTGAGTGAAATCTTGTGTTTTAGTTTTTAGGTACTAACCATTAGTGAGGGATTGTTGAATAATATCCTAAATTTTAGTGGTGTTGGGAATAAGTAGTATGACCACAATCCAATCAATCACGTGTCAAATAATTTGTTATTGTTATTATATTAAAATGTTAATATAATAACGTCCTTGATTAAATTTATAGATTTATTATTGTGATAGTGATCACAATATTGAGAGATAAATCTTTTATAATTTAATCTAAATTGTTCTTGGTCATAGGATTATTAAAAAGGACATTAATAATCCGGAAAGATCAATATATATATAATGGTCTTCATTGGATGAAGATTAATAGATCTCATTTATTAAATTATATATATAGATGGTGCATATAGAGATATGACCATTGAACTGACTCACTTTGAGAATTTCTAATGGTTATAATTACCTATATTTGTCAATAGGATATTCTCAAGATGAACACAGTAATAGAGTTTCCTTTGACCATAAATGTTAGTACATGAACAATCAAATTTGATTTGATTGATGTGTTTTGAATACTATAATTTTAGAAATTAGTTTTCTAATGTTCTTGATTATAAAGAGCGGCCTGACAATCGGGAGTTTTATTTCAAGATATTAATCAGTATATACATTTGATGTATTAGGGATTTAATTTTATATTTACCTAGACAACCTAGGAGTATAAAATTTAATCCAAGAATACTGATAGAAATTCTCTAACAATAGAGATAAGTCCTAAAAGTTAGGATATTGTCAAAAATAAATTTATCTCTTATTTACAAGGAACAACCTGACAACCAGGAGACTTGTACTCAAAGATAGAATTTATTTATGCATATGATGATGTATAAGGAGAATTAATTTTATACTTGAACCTAGACAACCTAGGGGTATAAAATATAATTCAGTTAAATAATTGTCTGACAACCAGATAATTATTTAGGATTATAATTGTATGTGATACAATTTAATCATATTTATTTGGAATAGGTATGAGTAACAACTTGACAACCAAGGTACTTATTCATGATTCTAAATAATTTTAACAGAAATATAGATTTTTTAAATTTTTAAATATATATACCTTTTGTGTGGCATACTTGAAAGTAATATAATGGCTAACATCTGAGAATTGTTCTCATATATGAAAGGGTTATCATGGAGATGATAATTCAATTGAAATAATATTGTCCAATAAGATTAGTGATGGAATAGTCAGTACTTGTGAAGTATCTAAAATATTATTTTATTATAATATGGGTTGTTTTGACAACCATGAATTCTAATTTCAAAAACATATACCCACTATTTATTACTGAACATCTTGAGAAGATGTATGGTGCCCAAAGTAAGATAGTATGACTATCAAAGTTTTATTTAAACTAGTGGGAGTATTGGACAATATATTTTGAATTAAACAACTTTAGAAGTTGGAATGCCATTAGGCAAATGGCTTTAGCGAGAATTGTTCTTGCAAGTATTTTTGGATATTTATTTTGTTACAAACAAAATTTTTCTTAATATGATTAAGGTTTGTGATCTTTTTAGAAAAAATTCAACATGAGTATTGAGGATGCGAATCAAAAGTGTTCTTAAGGGTTGGTTTGACCAATAATAAAAATATTGAGTATTTTTATTATAAGAGTTTAAAGTAAAATCTCTAATATCTAATTGATATTCTATTGAATAGAGAATGAGATTCTCTTCATGCATAAATACTAGTACTCTATGTACTCCATCATGTTTAAGAAACATGAAATTTGATTTAGTTGAATATCACTATTTGTTAAATATTTAGACTACGTTTTAGAAATATTGCTAAATTAACAAATTTTTTACCAAATCAATTTCTTATCCATATGAGATATGGAAAAGGTATAAGCTGAAACTCAAGAACATTAGAGTTTGGAGATATCTTATATGTGTTAAGAGATTGCACAACAATAGAATTGACATTAGGTCCGATAAATGAGATTTATTGGTTACCCTAAAGAAATAATGAGATTATTTTTATCACTCTTTTTATGACAAAGTGTCTGTGATAAGAGGTTAAACTCTAAGTGATTTTTACTAAAAGCGTCTAAAGGTATTTAGATCTGATCTACCATCTATATATTATTGGAATAAAGTTTAAGCACAAAATAGATCTTTAAGGATTACTTTCTTTTGTAAAAAGTTTAGAAGATGGAGCTTTAGGTTTCTGGAGTACTGAGGGTGGATGAGCTGAGTGAGGTGGTAGAGTACTGTAAAGACGATTGGTATGATGAATTAGGGAGTTATGGATTTGGTGATTGATTTACTGAGTACTGAAAAATATTTTCTGAAAACCCCTGATATATTGTTTTCTACTGAGATTGTTGAGACGCTATGTGCCTGGCAGGGTCGGTAGGTTAATCTCGCCTGTTGAGGTCGCGGCGGCGGCATAAGGGCGGTGATTAGTCCTGCTTACGTTGAGATGTGAGGTCTGTGGCAGAGTATCCTGCTCGCATCCTTTTGAAATCACAAGAGTGTGCGTGGGCACTATATCACTGGACCGTGTACCGGGCACGATATCCCTAGGGGTACCCATTTTATTCGTGACTGAAAGGCAACATCCTGGGGGGATGTGTCGGGTTGGCAGTTGAATCGACAATGTGATATCACAGCTAATAGAGTAGGCATTCATCATATGCATTTTCTATATGGTTGTTTGCTTTGTTTACTTGCATAATATGCCTAATTGTATAACATGCTTAAGTGCTTCTGGATTTACTTGCTATAATTGACAATTATTTGTGCTTTACTTGTATGAATTAATTGTGTTTTCTACTGGAATTGAGGAGGCTCGATAGGCAGTGGCGATGGGATCGCATGGAGGTTAGGCTGGTGAAGGCTGTAGAGCAGCGGTGTGAATATTAGATTAGAAATCCCCTAAGTTAGATGACATGTTTAATGATTTAATTGTTTGTTTTATAAGCTTGAATACTATGATGGATATGAGGTTCTAGGATTGCCTCTGGCATCCCAAAATCTTATATATTTCATTACTGGGCACTGTTACTCTACTGAGAATCTCCGGTTCTGATACCATATTCCGTTGTTGTTTTTCAGATACAGGTCGTAGCCAGT
>NC_029786.2:89162161-89168415 GCF_000816755.2 Arachis ipaensis
ACTTATTAAACTAAAAAATTAAAACAATAAAATAATAATTCAAAATAATAAATAATTTAAAATTCCATTCTTCTAGGTTTCATATTTTGAATATATTGAATAATCTTTTCATTGTCAATACAATCAAATGTCTCTCTTTCTATATATGTCACTAAACAATCATTTAAAAATCCATCTCCCATACGGTTACGGAACCGAGTCTTTATGATGTTCATAGCAGAAAAGTTCTTTCAACTGATGCAGTTGGTACAGGCAAAACTAAAGCTAACTTCAACTGATGCTATGAGACTTTTCTACTTCAAATTCTAAAAACCTCCTCTTGTTAGAAGGGGTCGATGAATTGTTTTGGGATCCAATCTCCAACGATGAAGTTCTTTTGAAATATTTCTCCATTACTAATAGAATAAAATTATAAACCTAAATTAATTAATTAATAAAATTAATTCACAATTCTACACAAATTGACAAAAATATCTCAATATACAAAAATAATTAACAAATAAATTATATCATCACAACAAATTCAATCACAAATTCACAGTTCCTAAACCAACTATATCAAATTATCAATTATCAAACCATGAAACAAATGAGCAAAAACCTGAATGAAGCAACTAACCAGGGACAGTGTGCTAACTAAGTAAGTAACTAAGTAAGTAACTATTGATTATTATTCAGTCTAATAAAAATTTAACACTCCAACTGTCCAGAACTTGAATCTCATTATCTCAATGAATATAATGGATTTGGTTAGTTGCTCATTAACAAGAAGATAATCTAATTATCTCATTATCTCATTAACAAGAAAACTAACACGGCAACACAATACCACCTAACCTAACTAATGCCATGTTACACAAAGTTACAAAGACACAAACCATTCCTTATTTCCTTTATTCTGAATCTCCACGACCCCACCCCCCAAAATCTTATTTATTTATAATATACATATGCTATAAATCTATAATTAATTGGTTACAGCCTACAAGTAAACTTGAAAATTATTTGGTATTTACCACTCTTGAAACTTGAAAGGTTGATTTGGGTTCCCAAATCCTAATTATATACCAAGAGGCAAAGTCCAAGACTGAACTCCAAGACCAAGAGGACGACCCTGTAGTGGTGCGGCACCAGCAGCAACAGAGAAGAGGATCGTACCCCAAGAAAGAAGAATTAGAAGTCCAAAAGAGATTGATGTTTGCTGAAGAAGAAGGTAGAACCACAGAAGCAGAACCAGACGCTGAACTGCCGAGTGCCGAAGGAAGGAACGCAGAAGAAGAACAGCGGCAGAACCACACAAATCACAAGCAGTGAAGCAGTGACGCAGAAGAAGGTAGAACTTGAGAACCACCAGATGCGGTGCGACGGCGATGCAAGGAGAAACCGACGGTCGACGGACTGGCGGAGACGCAGAGTGGTGGACTGGTGGCAGTAACTCTAGAGCCTGGAGTGTGGAGGCTGGAGGCTTGGAGCAATTAGGGATTTCAGATTTGGAGAGAAAAGGAGAAGAAGAAGCGTTAGGGATTTGGAACTTTGGACTACTGGGGGCAAAATTAATTATATAGTGGGGGCAATTATGGTATTTCACTCAGAATTACTACTTATTTTTTAAAATCTCACTGGGGGCAGTTGCCCCCACAAGCTTATAAATAAATCCGTCCCTAGTCGTAGCCCACCTCGGTGAGTTGCGAGATGGTGACAGAGCGAGAATCTTGGTTACCTTTTTGGAGTCTTTTGATTACTTTTGTTTAGTACTCTCACATTTGTATTTATATTTGCCTTAGAGGCTAACTTGAGAGAGATATGTTGTATTCTGTTTTAACTTTCAAAACTCTGTATGTCAGTATTTAAATAGTTGGCCTAAACTCTGCGGGCTGTGGCTAGTACTTTATGACTTTTACACTCATATATCTACATATATCTTGTTATCTTGAATCTGTATCTTGTCTTTTACGCTTGTAGTTATCGTGTGAACGTTTTGCACTTTTGTATCCCGGTTTTTGAGCTTACTTCTTCATTGGGATTCTAGAACTATTATTTCCTTCTATATATATATATAATCCTTAGAATCGTCGTAACCTTTGATTAACCTTTTCTTTACGGCATGAGATAAGGCTTAGGGCAATTAGGGTGTTACAACAACCGCCGTTTTCATCCCGTCCTCCGGTGATACCTCACGCCATCCAGAAGCCACGTCTCTCAGTGTTGTCATTCTCAGCACTGTCAATCTCAGCAACCGCATCATCCTTAGCATTGTGGTTTTTCATCATTCTCAGTTGTGCTCCATTGTTCTCAGTCTCTTGGCCTCATGTATGATTTGTTTAATTTTTGTTCTGATTTCTTGTTTAATCTAATTTTTTAGAATTTTTTTTGTTCTGACTTCTAATTTTTTTTTATGTTGTGACTTGATGATTTTTCTATTCATTATGATTATTGGTTCTTGGTTCTTGGTTTTGATTTTCTGATTGTGGTTATGATGATTTTCAATTTGTTATGATTATTGGTTCTATTTTCTATTTTCGTCTTTATTATTGATTCTCTATTGTTTTTTATTCTGATTTTATTTGTTATGATTCTTTGCTATTTTGTTATAAAAAGAGTAGTAAAGTTGATATTAAGCACGAACTATATTGAAATCTATGTAGGTTTGGTGGTTCTCTTTTTCATTAGCCACCTACCTTTCATAACAACATAAAAGAGGCAAGGGAGCTTGACCCTTCTAGATTTTTCACATTTAAATCTATATAATTGCATTTGTAATACATTTTGGCTGAATAGTTAAGCTTCAGCTAGGCATTATCTTTAGATATTTGTTAAGTTACAAAATTTAAAAAATTCTTACTGATTCATTTTTTTAACTGCAGGTCAAACAAGGAGAGCAATTTGCAATTTTAAAGGATAAATGTTCTTATATGCAATTTTGTAGAAAATAGGACATATTGGGCATCTTTATGGGCTCATCCTAAGGAGGTGGAACACTGTTGGGGTGCTTAAAAAACAATTTAGATAGTTTATTTATCGGTCTTGCTTATTATCATTGTTGATAAATCATAGAAATTTTGGTTGTATTTGTTTAAGTTGATTATTTTACCACAGAAATTTTAGTGTTCTTCACAACATTGTGTCTAGCTTGAGATTATTTGAGAAACTGAAAAAATTGAACCAAACTGAACCAAAGAATTTATATAAAATTAGATCAGATGATTATTTTTAAATAACTGAACAAAATCACACCGCGAACACCCCTAGCGATGACAAGAAAGCTATTGTCAAAGAATTGGAATTTGCTGTTGTAGGATTTTGCTTTCTGAACAAAATTGTATTTAAAGAAATGAATGAGGAGGAGAAGGAAGTTTTTGAAAGCTTAAGGTGGTTCCCTTGTCACTTTTGACAAAGTCTATGATTGACATGAGTATTGATGGGCTAGAAAATCAGTTGAAATTCAAGAGGACATTCATCCTCTTTATCTAGAAGTGCTTTTTGTTACCAACAACAATAAGCAAAATTTTTTTCAGTTCACATGCCACCCATTCTTCATGTGAACACGATATAAGAATGAAATTGGACTGCTCATGTGCTCAACTTCCTCATTAAAGACATCAGAGGTCACAACTTGGAAAATAAATTTGCAATTAATGCCTGTCTCTTTGCAGAGATGATCATATATTTTCATGAATCTACATACAAGAATAAGCTTGTGGATAGAATTTCTAGACCACCATCGATGTAACATTGGACTAGGGCGATGCTGGTTAAAAGAATAGAACATGAGGTGAAGGATGAAATGGTAATTCAACAGAAATCATTCCCTTTAATTTTGGTGCATTTGTTTGAAATATACTATGCTAAATATTTTTCTGTTTTAGGACCTCATAAGAAGAACACAACCGAGGGATCAATCAAAAAAGAAAAAATAAGGAAAAAAAGCAACAAAAGAAAAAGATTGTTATATTGGACTCATATTTGAAAAGTGAAAATGATTCTAAGTATGAGTCTGATTCTGAATATGAATCTGACGAGACATCGAAGAGAAGAAAACCACCTTAAAGATTGACAAAGATGTAAGTGTTACTTTTCACTTTCTTTTATAAATATTTATTTTGTTTATTTAACTCATATGTTTGTACATTTTCAGGATGGAATCCAAAAAGAGGAAGCGTATTACTGTGGATTCATCCTCCAAATCAGAGACTAAATCTGATGATGAATAAGATTAAAACATTATTAATCTAATACTAAGTTCTGTTTTTTAATCAATTTTTTTTATAAATAGAATTTTTTGTATGTATTATCAGAAGTAAAGAAAAATGATAAGCCTGCAGAGTATGTGTTAATTTTTAGTATTTTTTGTTAATATTTGTTATGTTTATTTATTTGATGATTCTTTTCTTTTTCAGGATGCAGGCTAAAACCAAATATACTCCAAAAAAGGCCACACTCGTGAAAAAAAAAAGTTTATTCGGCCAGAATAACCAAAAAGTGGGCACAACTCGATAGAAGCTCACGATAATTCTTTGCAAATGTAAGCTTCGATATATTATATTGTTTCTTTTTTTAAATTTATTAAAAACTAATGTAATTACTCTAATTTTACTAAATAATGTTTATTTTGTCCTTATAATACCACTTGTAAATCTGTCAAGTGAAAATGATCCTGTGTTTAATACACAGTCAAGCTTTCAGGGATTTATAAATGTACCAAATGATCCCATATAATTTCTTTTTCTCTTACCATTTCTTTATTTCTTGTACTATGAAAATATCTCTTTAGTTTCATATCTTTTTGAGAAAAAAAAAACCCTCTAAAAGTTTTTGCAAGAAAAAAGGCATGAAAAAAAAAAAGCAAAAAAAAGAGTTTGCAACTTGCACCTATGTAAGTTCACATATAGCAAAAATTTATTATTGTTCAATGATTGTGGTGCTTTTTGACATAATTTCGATATATTTCAAGTTCAACTTACAGGAAGACACAATGGATGATGTCAACCCTGTCTAGGAAGATGTCATGGTTAAACAAGCAATAATAGAAAAATAATTGCAACTGTAGCAAAGGATGGAAGATTCACCAAAATCTAATACGTGAGTAAAGTATTCAACTATATTATTGACTTAAATTTTATTTTATTTTATTTTATTGACTTAAATGACACTGGATTTTATTTAGTATGAGTAATGAAACTGTTAATCTTGGGACTGATCCCAATGATCAAATGCTTATGGTGTGAAAACAAACTTAATCAGAATCTAAACCACTAAAAATGTGAGTTTTCTAATTTAGTTTTCTTTTCCAATCATTGAGTTAAGGATTTGCATCGAAATTTGTTAATGTTTACTGCATATTAATTTTTTTATTGTTTGCCATAATTAAAGTGCCATTACAAGCAATTGCTACTTTAATAGAAACCCCACCCTATCTTTAGTCCTCCACATACTGAACAAAAATCTGTTGTGCAGTCTCCAACACAAGAATCTTTGCTACAAAAACCCTATTAATGCATAAGTTCTAGTTAAATTCTTTCTTGTTGCATATTTATTTTTTGGTGCTTTCTTAAACAACTTTATATCTCATATGCAGTTCTACACAACCACATCAAGAAGCTTCTGAGGAAGCTCTGCCAAAGAAAATTCACCATGAAGTTTCCCCTAATGCATAAGTTCTAATTAATACATTTCTGTTATATTTGATGCCTTCTTATACTATTTTGGTGCATCCTGTAGTCCTCTCTTGGCTAGGGATCTGAAAGCTGACTTGTTGATGGTTGCTAATGCTGCGTTGGATGATGACTTTGGTGCACCCATCCTTTGACCTTGGCATTAGTCAATCAAATAACGATGCTACACTCACCCAAGAAGATCAACCACCAACCAACAGAAAAAATATCAAGAAATTAGAAGCCAAGAGAACCTACTATTGGTTGAAGAGTTGGAAGAATTAGTTGGGGTTATGGATACTGGCTTGGAAGTAGATTGAAATATGCTAAGGAGACAACTCCAAAACCAGTTGCCCTTCCTTGAAAAGTTTCAAATTCCGATCAAGAAAAGAAAATTACAAAGAAGTTTAGAAAAAAATGCTATCAATGGATGACAAATGTCAAGACTTACAAAGATGAAAGCACCAATAAATAGGAATTCATATTCAAGTACAATCATAAAGCTCTTTTGAAGGAATGTAGAATGCACTTTGCATCTTTAAGACCATGAGAATATATAGAAAATATGATAATTTATTCTGCTATAACAATAATTATTTTTCT
>NC_029786.2:89168423-89185689 GCF_000816755.2 Arachis ipaensis
TAGGTGGTCTTCGTAATGTGCCAAATTCTTAACAAGAAAAAAATCAAAAGATTTGAGGAACAGATATACTGTGTCCCATCTGATATGGTGGTAAGCTCTACTACCATTTAACTTTAACATCAATTTTGTTGCATTTTGAAAGTATATTGTGTGCTAAAAGTAATTATTTCGGTGTAGAATAACATGTTGATGTAGTACCAGCACAAGTAGATTGATCCTACAACTAACAAGGCCTATAACATCAATGCATATAAGGAGTAGCTCCCTTTTCTGGACAAGAAGCTAGCATCCCATCCATATGTAAGTTTTCATTTCTTAAATAATTTTTTTTATTCGGTTTTATTTAGACAAAAAAATTGTCCTATTTACCCAAACTTCAGCTATTTGCCCCAATTTGCTATAGTGGACATTAGTGATTATGGATTGCAGATGTGCAAAAGAAAATCTTTTATGTACTTGACCCTATCCATTCAGAATCTCCCCATGAGAAAAGAACAAAAATGAATAAATTTGTTGTAAATTATTTACGATTTTTTTTATAAATTCTCTTGTTTGTGTGATTGTTTTGAACTTTTGCTTCTGTGTTGCAATCATTAAATAATTTCGGTACAAGTCTATATCAAATAAGGTACACCTCTTTTAATCGGCTTTTCTTCATTAAATAATTAGTTTTCTGTGATTTTCAGAGTTTGATAACATTAGAAATGATGGTTTATGCTGGAGCAAAATCATTGGTGGATGTAGACAATAAATAGGGCTTTGAACCCCTATATATTACCATCAATGATCAACGAACAAAGTATTTATCTTCTTATTATTCTTTCCAATTGTATTGTTATTTCTATTCTCGTATTAAACCTATTTTACTGTGTTATTTCATTTTTATTTATCAGCTGGGACTGCACAATATATATGATAAAATGGCTAGAGATAATCAATCCAAAAAAGATAAAAAAAAAAGGAGAAATATGAATGGAAAAATTGAAAACAAGTATGTATCAATAAACGTAGTTGGTTTATCTACTTCTAAAAATTAACACAGGCTAATAAATTTGTTTCAATTGTAGGAAGAAGTTGATAATTTTAGGCTAGAATATGCTCTGATTATTCTCTTTCACGAAATAAATTAGGTGAGAGATAAAGTAATTACTGAATTTGAAGTCATAAGACTCTTGAAGCCTTTCACTACCTTGTCAAGTTTTTTTGTAAATTTTTCTCAAGATATATTGATAGTAGATAGTTTGTATATAGTAAATTATTATGAATTTTCACATTGATTGAGTACTGAATTGTTTGTGTACTGTATAGTTAAAAAAATCATTTCATTTACGTCTTTGTATCAATATAATCTTTTGATAAATTCTTTTGCCAAATTAAACTTCTATGAACTTGTCTGTACTGTATTATATTGAAATCCTATTAAACTGAATAAATCTAGGTTCACACAATTGCAGGAAGAAAGAACATTACTTAAATTGCACTGAATGCTTACAAAAGGAACATCGAAATTAATTCAAATAAACACCGACAATGCTTATAACTTTCATAAGGAGATATAGAAACAGTATAGGTTAAATATTGTAAATTGTTAAGAATTTATATATTGGTTAAGTATTGAATAGTCTGTGTACTATTCAGTTAAAATAAACACATTCTTTGCATCTTTGTAAATATTCATTACAAAGCTTTTGATAAAATTCTATAGATTTGTCTTTATTGTATTGAAATCCTGTTAATCTGAATTAATCTAGGTTCACAAAATTAAAGAAAAGAAGAACATTATCTAAATTGCACCGAAAACTGTATAACAAAATACTTAATTTAAATCAAATAAACACTGATATATCTATCTTATTGCATTGAATCTCTATACTGATAATTTATAATTTGTCCATGATAAAGGTTGGAATTTAACTACACCACTGATTCACCATCTAAAAAGTTCAACTGCATAAAGTAAATCATATATTAGCACAATTATTAACATGCACAAAGATAATTTTCTCTACTTAAAGCACATCAGTTTTACCTCACTTAGAGCTTTCTTTTTCTTTTTCTTTGAAGTATTTGCAATTTGTTTTTCGATATTTGATCCCAATATATTTTTAGAACATCCTCTTGTTCTCACATGTGGCGGGCTTTGAAGCTCGTTAATATCTTTGAAGCAAGTATCTTCGTGAGATAATGAACATTTCTCTTTACTTTTAGCTTTATATTCTTGCATCTCAGCCATCAAATTATCATAAGTGCGGTGTAGAATCGCAGTCAACTCCTCAAATTTTGATACAAATTCACAAATATTTTGTAACCGAAACACCAGAACATCAAATCTCCTATTTCTTGGCTCCAATAAAGACTCGTCGTAGCTGCTCTTGATATGTGTGTGCCTCCTCTTTATGTTCTTACTCCATCATTCCAATATATATATATATATATATATATATATATATATATATATATATCTTGGTGTCACTTTATCTACTTGCTCAAAGCTTAATGCACTCAGAGAATGATGGCACAATATCCCTCTTGAATCGAATAACAAGCACTGGCATTTTACTTCCTGTGATGTCGCGTCATATGTAACCACAACCTTGTTGAATGTTGAGTTAGAAACCTATTTTATAACTTCATATGCCATAAAACCTAAAGCAGACCCTGTTGATCTTGTGATATAATTCATCTTTCCTCTAAATTGTGCTTGAACTTCCCTAAACTTCTGGTGAGTATACACATGCTGAAATTAAGCTTCTATTGATGATTTTGTTGTACACGGTATGATAGTATGAAAATCTGCAGCATCAGACTCTCTCTCTCTTTGCTCTCTACTTACTAGGCAATTATCATATTGTTTGACGAATTAGATCAATGAGCTATTTTGCATGATAAACTTGTCAAAAAGAGCATGTATGCTCTCACTCCTTTGTGTGCTTCTCATCCCGGCCTAGAAGTGGTGATCAATATAAAACAGGATCCATAAATACGATATTCGAAAAGCTTTGAAAAAAAATGATAAAATACGTGAATCATAACAAAATGCACCGAAAAGTATACGCGTTCACAACGTTATCAGAGCAGCAAAACACATAAATATTCAAACAGTAAAAATAACAGCTAATTCTAATAAAGTTACCCTTACTTGAAAGCCACTTAGTGTCTCCAACACCATACTTCATAAGAAAATCATTCCATTTTCTATCAAATGCATCTTTTGTAAAAGAGTTCCAAACAGCATGACCTATCTCTTGTTTAATTTCTTTGTGTCTCTTGTAGCCATTTAATTTCTATAGAATCTTCTTCATAATATGCCGAATACACCACCTATGAATGGTTGTGGGCATACAAGTCTCAATAGTCCTTTGCATCGATGCACATTGATCGGTAAGAATGCCTTTTGGAACTTTTCGCTCATGCAACAAAGCCAACATTCAAACAACTATTTGAATGATTGAATATTCTCATTTTTTATTAAAGGACATCCTAGAAGTGTAGAATGACCATGGTGATTGACACTAACAAAAGGACCAAAAACCAAATTATACCTGAATCAACAACACAAATGAAATAAGATATGCACCGAAAGAAGAATCTCATATGCACTGAAAGTTGTTTCACAAAACACATACACCAGAACAACAAATTACCTATTTGTATTGTAAGTGGTTTCAAATGAAATAACATCTCCAAAATACTCACAAGCAGTCCTGCTTCTTGCGTCAGCCCAAAAAGCAATTTTGATTAAGTGATCAACCTCAAGTTTAAGCTCAAGAAAGAAATTCTAATTCTTCTCTTTCATTCTTAATAAGTATTTCCCAAATTCTTTGGCATCGTCTAGTTCGAAGACATTATGGACTTTCCTCGTAATGTAATTTCTCACATATTTTTCAATAAAACTTAATTCACGATGATCACCTGCTACTGTGATAAATGATTGATATGTTTTGCTTGGTTTGATTCCAGCTTCGTCGTTATTCTCAGTTGTACGCATACAAACATGCTTAACTGCCTGTGTTGTTTAAGCATCTCTACTTGATTTGGATAGCATGGATGTGAATGATCCAAACCAACCTTCGAAATAAGCCAAACACCAACGTCCTTCAATATATGTATATAAATTCTTGCAGGACAATTTAATCCAGCTGAAGAATTTGTCTTCTGAGTTAGAGATATATTCGATTTCTATTTTCCCTCTCTATTACATGTAATCAATTTGTTCTTAATTTCATTTCCCTTTTTATTTGTGTTCCAAATTTTCGTAGAAAAACTAACAAGTTTAGAATAATATTTGTAAAATTGTCTAACTTCTTCAAGTGTGTTAAAATTCATCCCAACCTTTGGCACAAACTGCTCATCAGCATCACAGAAAAACTGAAAAAACACCAAAAATTATTCCTGATTAATCCAAAATGTCTTTCCAAATGCACCGAACTAGGGGTGGTAAAGCAAGCTGGCCCACCTCGCTCCGCCAAATCCTGCCCAAATATGGGCCGGGCCGACCCGCCCTACTAAACTATTATGGGTTCAACTCGCTATCCCACCCCGCCAAAGAGTGGACTGGCGGGTTCGATTAGTTTTTTAATATATAGAGGAATATCTTAAATTAATTATTAATCTTAAAAAAATTAATTAATCATAATAATTTTTTATGTGAAATTAACCATAATAAAAATAACTTAATAAATAATAAGTCTCAAGGTCTCAAACATAACAATAATAAAGTAAACATATAATCCACACATAAATTCATATTAAATAATCCTACTACACTTAAAACAAAAAACACAACATAATCCATAATAGAACAAGACACCCAAAAAAAATTCATAAATCAACATACACAAATCAATTATTGACTTCCAAATCAATAAAATTTGAATCTGATCCGAAAGTTGAAATACCGTCTCCCCTAGCACCTTGAGGAATCATATTTTTACCTTCACCTACAATTAGAAAAATACCCAAATTTAAAATAAGAAATAAATACTTAAATATTATATAAATATTAAATTAGTAACTAACAATCTAATTAGGAATTACTAACAACAATGCCTTTATTCCAATTGTGAATACAAATCACAGCCTCAACATTTTCTAGCAACATACTGTTGGGTTTTTCTCTCCTTTGTGAGGCCCAAGCCCAACATTTTGAGGGTGTCTCTTGCACCCATTGTACCACAACTCTAGTTCAGATTTTGGGGGGTCATTGAGTGAGAGAGAGAGAGAGTAGTCACCAAGTGAGAGAGAAGGGGAAAAATAGAATTCCCGTTTTGCCCAAAGCAGTAAATTTCAAATGGCAGTTGCTCAGTTGTTCACCGTTGGATCGGCTTGAAATTTAAACTGCATGTTCCTATCATATTGTTCTTCATTCTGGTCGGTGGAGATGTTGATTGGAGATTTGCAGTGAGAGAAATTGGCTTCGCAAGAGAGAAATTAGGTTTCCCATTTTTACACAGAGCAGCAATTTTGGAATGGCAGTTTCTCATTCTTTCACCGTTGGATCGACGTGAAATTTGAACTGTAAATTCTTCACATCTTGTTCTTTATTATGGATGGTGAAGATTTTAATTGGAGGTCTACAGAGGGAGAAATTGGCTTCGATAGCAGCTCTGTTTTTTTTGGGTATATTTCATCTTCTTGCTTCTAATTTGTGAGCTTTGGTGTTTTGATGTTTTGGCTGGTTATATGCACATTTTTGTGCTTTGTTTGAGACTCTCTTGTATCTCATTTGATTATAGTGGAGCTATTTCATTGGTCTGGACGACTCGTGGTTTTTACCTCTCACATTGAGGGGGTTTTCCACGTTAAAATCTCGGTGTGTTCTTATTATTGCTTTACTTGCTATATATTTGCTTGTTATAGTTGCTGCCATATTGTGTTGTGAGTGCTTCCATATTGTTCTTGTGTTGGACATTTGTGTCGTTTCCGCTGCTAGGCTCTTTCACATACGACTTCTATATTTGTTAATGACATGAGCTCCAATACTAAAGGCAGATTCCAAAGCAACCGTAGTAATTGGAATACTCAATAAATCATGCGCTGTGATTAATAACTTTGCATAACGATTCTCATATCCTTTCCACTATTCCAAAACATCTAAATCTTCAAAACAATCATTTAACAAAAGTGGCTCATCCAAGTATGTATCAAGTGGATTCTTTCCACTAGAGACCTCAGTTTGATGGTTACGTTTCATCAATATCTAACAAAATAGAAATAAACTATCTTGTTAGGATAGAAAAATGGCAATTAATAATATAAGAAAATTAAAATATGTTAAACATTGCTTACACCAACAATCACAAGTCACTTCTTGCTTACACTTTTAGGCATATGGGCCATGGATGAAGATTGAATACTAGGTCTTTGTGCTTCATTAGCTGAAAGAATTCTTGTCATATTTTTCAAAAAGCTTGTATAATTTCTTTTCACAAGTTTCACCTTCCCTTTTGCAGTCTCAGCATCAATCTCTTCATACATAAGCTCTAAAGTAAAAATTTTAATCCTAGGATAAAAAATAGCATCGAATGCAAGAATAACAGTATACTTTCACTAATACTTCTTAAATTTGTTCATCATCTTTTCTCCCATTCTCCTTAGAAGCTCATCTTCACTTCTCAAACTTTCCATCAAAATATATTGAATCTGATAGACTTGTAAAAAATACAAATTCAAAGTAGGATAAGATGTGCTAGAAATCAAATTAGTAGTTTCATAAAAAAACAATATAAAAATTCACATATCCTTTCGAGTCTCCCCCATTCATCAACTGAAGGACAATGCTTATAAGCATGATCGGTTGCCTTTAAATACTCAAAGGCCTTCCGATACTTGATAGCACTTTCGAGCATAATGTAAGTAGAATTCCATCGAATAGTAACATCTAGATGCAACCCACTTATAAATTTCAAACGCTGAATCGCTGAAACACATTTTTTAAACTTTATCATTCTACTTTCTGATCCCCTTACAAATTTTACACTTTTTCTAATCTTATCTAATGCATCATGAGCAATTTTTAATCCATCTTGCACAATGAGATTCAAAATATGAGCAGAACAACGAGTATGAAAGAACTTTCCATTACACAACAACCAATCATGCATATTTAAAGTACTTTTCAAATGATCTTGACATGTATCATTAGCAGATGCATTATCTAATGTAAGAGTCATAATCTTCTTTTCAATTCCCCATTTATTTAAAAGCTCAAAAATTTAGAAGACAATTCTGTTGGAAATAAGTTGTATGGCCACAATCCAATCAATCATGTGCCAAATAATTAGTTATTGTTATTATATTAAAATGTTAATATAATAAGGTCCTTGATTAAATTTAGGAATTTATCATTCTGATAGTGATCATAATATTGAGAGATAAATCTTTTATAATTTAATCTAAATCGTTCTTGGTCATAAGATTATTAAAAAGAACATTAATAATCCGAAAAGATCAATATATATATAATGGTCTTTATTGGATGAAGATTAATAGATCTCATTTATTAAATTATATATAGATGGTGCATATAGAGATATGACCATTGAACTGACTCAATTTGAGAATTCCTAATGGTTATAATTACCGCATATTTATCAATAGGATATTCTCAAGATGAACATAGTAATAGAGTTTTCTTTGACCTGCGACTGTCATAGTAATTAACAATGTATTTATTATACTTTAATTTCGGACACCTGGTACCCTAAGGTGCTAGTTGAATGGATATTGGGTATGATTAAAATACTTGTAGAATTAATGATTAGTCAATAAGGAATCCGTCAACTCTCGGTAAAGAGTTTGAGCTCTATAATTACAATGACTGAGATGAATAAAACATTGGCCAATGAGATTGAATGAATGAAGAAATAAGTTTATTAGGTCATTCACAGTTCATTATAATAATAGTAAAAAGTTATAGTTTGACAATCAAACCATACTCTAAAGGTTAACCAAGAGATGGAAAGATGGAAGGAATTATACTTTGTTCTTTTGAGGTTCTTAGTAGAAATAGATTACTTCATACTATCGGGTCATTGAGGAGTGTTGCTAGACGCCAACCTTGATTAGTAAATTTAGTATGACTAATTTATTACCCGCTTAGTATTGAACCTATGGGGTCACACACTAACGAGTGTTCTAATATTTGCTGTAGAATTATTTAATTATTATTTTGATTTGATCAAATAAATAATTATATTAATTCAAATAGAATATTATTATATTCTTTACTAGCACCAAGAATATAATAATAATATGATAATTGAGAATATTAAATGAGATTTGAGAATAATTAGTTATTCTATTTCTAAATTTGAATGCTAAATTTGGATGAGATCCTAACTGATTCTGTTTCAAATTGAGTTATGATATGATTTATAAATTTGAAAGATTCAAATTTAAAATAGTAAGATATGATTTAAATTTTGAATTGAGATTCAAATTTAAAATCAGTAACAAATCTCATACTATATATGTATGCTAAGAGTAGAGGAATTAGAGAAGAGAATAAAACACGAGTTTTATTCCTTTACCTCTACAGACATAAACGTATGTGAGCCTAATTCTTTGAGAAGAATTTTATGGCGTGCAAAGAGTTGCAAGAAGTTTCTCAATTTAGATCAGATGTCCATTGGTCAAGGAGTTGATAACAAAGGTTGGTTTCGGTGTGGATACGCATAGCGCCTTCGTACCATACATCGAAGGAGAAAGTGATTTTTACTAGCGTACACATATATTTAGATCTGATCTATATATTATTATTGGAATAAAGTTTACGCACAAAATAGATTTTTAGGATTACTTTCTTTTCTTCTGCTACGTGTTATGAACACATGATAATCCCTCAGTGGTATCAGAACTTTGACTTTTTTGTGTTTAAATTTTTATTCCTATTTTCTTAAAGTTTGTGAATTAATAGAATTAATTCAAATTTTTTTAAGCATGTGATGCAGTTATTTTCATTGAGATAGTTTTCTAATAAATTAATAGTTAATTTATTTTAATTTTGATTATTTAATTGTGGTTAAATTAACATCCTTTTATTACAATAGTTATATTTATAATCAAATATTTTGTTTGGTTTTATTTATTTATTAAATTTTATTTTGATTTTGATCACAATGAAAGAAATAAGATGCAAAATATCTTTTGTTTGTTTCTTATATATATATATATGTGTATATATATAAAGGTCAAATTTGATTTTGATAATTTTTTAAGGCTAGACGTTAGTATACAAAAAATCAAATTTTGATTTGATTGGTGTGTTTTGAACACTATAATTTTAAAAATTAGTTTTTTCTAATATTCTTGATTTTAAAGAGCGGCCTAATAACCAGGAGTTTTATTTTCAAGATAATAATCAGTATATACATGTGATGTATTAGGGATTTAATTTTATATTTTGCCTAGACAATCTGGTAGTATAAAATTTTATCTATGAGTACTGATAAAAAATTCTTTAACAATAGAGACAAATCCTAAAAGTTAGAAGATTTCCAAAAATAAATTTATCTCTTGTTTATAAGGAGCAACCTGACAACTAGGAGACTTGTACTCAAAGATAGAATTTATTTATGCATATGATGATGCATAAGGAGAATTAATTTTATACTTGAACCTAGACAACCTAGGAGTATAAAATATAATTCAGTTAAATAATTTTTTGATAACCAGATAATTATTTGGGATTATAATTATATGGGATATAATTTAATCATGTTTATTTGGAAGAGGTATGAGTAACAACTTGACAACCAAGGTACTTATTCATGATTCTAAATAATTTTTTACAGAAATATAGATTTCTTAATTTACTTTCATATTTTAGATTTTTAAATATGCCCACATTTTATGCGGCATACTTAAAAGTAATATATTAAATACAATTTGAGAATTATAAATGATAATCCTACTGAAATAATATCCTCTAATAAAATTGGTAATAGAATAGTCAGTACTTGTTAAGTATTTGAAATATTCCTTTACTGCAATATGGGTTGTTTTGATAACCATGAGTTCCAATTTCAAAGGCATACCCACTATTTATTATAGAACATCTTGAGAAGATGTATGGTGTCCAAAGCAAGATATGTAAATCCCGTTAAATTAGTAAATAATTAGTCAATAAATTAAACTTTAATAAAGAAAATTAAAAATATGAATATTATATTAAATTAGGATAGAGCTCATCAAAACGAGAATTTTGACACTAATTTCAAAAAATTCGGCCCAAGATTAGACCGAACGGGTTGAACCAGTTGAACCGGACCCAAACCGGGCCCGTGGGACCAACCGGCTCAACAATTAAATGAGCCAAGGCTCTTCTTCCTCCCCACTTCAGCAAGAACACGCTAAAACCATAACAGGGGAAAGAAGAAAAGAAATTTCCCTAACCCTTACGCTACCTTCAAATCACTGTATCTCCTCCGTCCGAGCTCCGATCGCCGCACTATTTACAGCCACGCGACCACTGCGTTGAGTTCTACGATTTTACCAGAATAATTTTATAGGTAACTCACTTTATTGCTCTCAGCCTCTCCTTCCCCCAATTTTCGAAAATTAAGTAGTGGTGTTGAATTTCTTTGCTTTTGATGTATTAGGATCCAATTAGCTTGAGAAAAACGTTCACTCTTACTTATACGAAGCTTGGGTAAGGTGAGGATACCATAAATTCTATTTAATTTTCTGAATTTGTGCTTTGGGTATTAAATTGGGTGTATATGTGTTATGAATATGAATTTAGTTGTGAATAAATAATTGGAGCTTGAAATTGTGGATATTGAAACTTGGTGGAAGCTGAGCACTAGTGTTTTATTGAACTTTTGGGGCTGTGTTTGTTTTGGTGAGTTGCCTTGATCACTACGTGGAAACTGGCCAAAGTATGGTTTATGTTTCTTGCATTTAATATATAATGTTCTGTGAAAACTTAAGTTAGATGACCCTAGGATAAGCTGGAACGCGCAGAAACGTACAATGCTTAGTATCCTTGATATTTATGATGTGAGTTAGTTATGTGGTGGTGATTGTTGTTATATTGATATTAGTGTGAAAAATGCTTCAGTTGGTGGTGATATTATTATACATATATTAAGTAAGTGCATGATGAAA
This sequence comes from Arachis ipaensis, assembly GCF_000816755.2. Classification (NCBI taxonomy): domain Eukaryota; kingdom Viridiplantae; phylum Streptophyta; class Magnoliopsida; order Fabales; family Fabaceae; genus Arachis; species Arachis ipaensis. The sequence goes on from NC_029786.2 coordinate 89,179,533, forward strand.
TTGTTGAAATGTGAGATTGTGAATTGTTAATATATGATGGATGATAAAATAGTGTAAGATCATGTGGCTGGAATATTGTATGTATTAGGATTGATATCAGGTGTGAAATGGCTGATATGTGAATAGAAAAACAATGAAATGGAGGTTTAGTGAGTTTTGTAAAAAGTTGGTTTTGGGCCGAACTTCGGCGAGCTATAACTTGGCTTTCAGACCTTCAAGTTGTTTCCAACTTATTTTAAATGAAAATTGGATTCGTAAAGTTTACGCGGTTCGAAGAACGGGTGAAAAATATTTTAAATCAAAGAAGTTATGGGCGTCGGAAAATTGAACAAAAAGTTGTTTTCTTTTTTTCAGTTCTGGCAGAACCAGGATTTTTGTATGTGTGCACACGCACACACTTGTGCGCGCACTCTGGGCAGGGTCAAGTTTTCACTTGTGCATACGCACAATGTTGTGCGCACGCACACCCCTGTACATTTTCAGAAAACGTGTGTACACACACTATAGTGTGCACGCACACACAGGGGAAGACCCACTGCTGGGAGCGCTCGCACACTTTGATGCGTACGCACGCCAGTGTGCATACGCACAGGGACAATTATGCGCACTGCTGGGAGCACTCGCACCCCCTGGTTCATACGCTTCTCCTTGGATTTTTACGTAAGTGTGCGTACGCACACCCTGTTTCTCAGCACATGTATTTTTGTGATTCCAAAATAAATTCAAGCTTCTAAACCTCTATTTTCATTCTTCTAGTCATAATAGTAGTTTTAAGTTTGATAATCAAGTGAAGTTAGGAAATGGGGATAACTTGGAGGTGAAGTAAAGCTGAAAAAGAGATGAATTGACTATGAAATGTTATGAATGATTATGTATGATACTTGGCTTGAATAATCAAATGATCTGAGACACGAAATTCCCTGGGTAAAGTACCGTGGCTTGCCACCACGTGTACCAGGTCGAAACTCGATACTCTGTTGACCCTACGTCGTAAGGGTGACCGGGCACATATAAATTCCCGGGAATGGTACCCCCATTGAGCAATTGATATTTATATAAGAGAAAAAGCTATGCATAGACTCTTGGGGATGCACGACGAGGGACAGTCCAAGGGTTTAATTAGCAAACCGGACTTGTCGGGTTGGCTTGATAACCGACAGATGAGACTCATCAGCCATAGGACAGGCATGCATCATGTGCATATTACTTGAAGTACTTGTTTGTGCATTAACTTGGTGTGCCTAAGTGTACTTGCTATGTTAAATATATATTTTTTACCTGCAGTACTTGTAACTTTCTTGTGCTTGCCTTTATCTACTTATTTGTCTGTGATATGTTGTCGGAGATGGAGGTATGGAGGAAAGGCGGTAAGTCTTAGATTCAAGATTAAGTTAAGTTAGGCTTAGATACTCTTAGAAAACCACCTTTTATGGTTTCTGTTTAATACTTTAAGCTTTATAATCTGAGTGTTGGCGCTCTAGGATTGCCTCTGGCATTCCCAGGACCTTATACCTTATATGTGTAGCACCTTTACCATGCTGAGAACCTTTGGTTCTCACCCCATACTATGTTTTTGTTTTTCAGATACAGGTCGAGAGGCACCTCGTTAGGCGTCTGGACGTCTGAAACGAAGTGGTTATCGGGTTATTTTTTATTGTATAGTTATGTATATATATGTACTTAGTTTTCTCTCCACATGACTTGTTCTTTTTAAGCCTCTTAGAGGCTTATGGAAAGACAGATTTTTGTTTATGTAAATTTGGGTTTTGGTTATGTATATATATGTGTAAATATTCTCTGGCCAGTCTTGACTTCGGGGGTTAAGTTAGGAGCTTGTTGTTTTGTATATTTAGTCCTTTATTCCTACTTTTGTTAGCTTATGCTTGTCAGCTATAGCTTTCTTAGTACGCAAGATAACTCGTGGCTGTGGCAGTAGGGAAGGGGAAAACGAGTTTTGGAGGATGGGGCACGGTGAATGGGTTGAATTTGAATATTCTAAAATGAGGAAGTTGGTAAAGTGATAAAGTAAAAAGTTAATTATTATTGATTTTGTAATTTTTATGAAATGTATGTTTTATTACTTTATCAATTTTTTTACTTTAAAAGATCTTAATCTAAATGAGTTATTGGGTCATGTGAGGAGGAGATAGTAAGTTTATGTCTTGGAATTAGTGGAGGAAAGGGCAAAGCTTGTTACGGCGGTGGGTGTTGCTTTCATGATGGTGCCATTGATAATGGAGACCAGGAAAAAGAAGCAGCAGAAAAGTTAAGAGGTTCTCTTATTAATTAAAATTGTAGGAATATTGGATGAAGAGAGAGGATGGCGACTACCTTGGGAGGGTGAGCTTTAGGATTAAGGGTTTTAAGTAGAGATGGCAAAATTTCTTTAGACGTGGAATTTCTGTGGAGATTATTTCGAATGGAGATCTGACTGTGGAGAATTTTTTTTATGGAAATAGGACGGAAAAAAATTTTGCCGAAACAGGCGTAGGACCCGAGCGGAGATTCCCACCCCATCTCCTCTAATTCCCGAAATTCATAAATTTATTTAATTATTTTTAATATTTTATTTTTCATATATATTTTTTAGTCATTTCATGAAGAGAGAGACCCAAAATTTCTAATAGTTTTAATTCTATTTCTATAAAAATTAATAATTAGTCAAAACTATTAGAGAGAGAAGTAAACTACATCCAACTTTAGCTGAAATTTAAACCCGAATTAAGTATTAAAGAGGCATATAAATATGTCATCTATGCTAGACTTATGCTGCAAATTCAGCTTGAGTTGAATACCATTAATCGTGGGCTGGTTCTTGTATAACCATGAAACAAGAATAGTTCCCAAATAAAATACAAAAAGCCAGGAACTGACATGTGATTTTCATATTCGGTGGCCCAATTATACGAACCTAAGAAACCATACAACCTGAAATTTGTGCCAACAATGGTTTCCTTCACAAATAAGAATCACTTTCTTAATATTATGATATATTGGAATCTTAAAATTTAAAATTAATGATAAACTAGTTTTCTTTACTTAGCTTGTATCTTTGGCATAAAACATCATTATTTAAATTACATTAGCTAGACTCTCTAGTTAATTTAACTTGAGTTGCAGATATAAAGTTTTCTCTTTCTTAGTTAAAAGAAAAAAAATAAAATTAAAAATTACTCTTATGAAATATTTGGAGTAGGGGTGTATATGGATCAGGTAAAATTGGATTTGTCTTGATTCGGATTCAATCTTAAATAATGATCGGGTCTATTTTTGAGATATTTACTTGATCCTACACCTAGTGAAATCACACTACTTTCGGGTCACACTAAAAGCGGGTCTCGACCTGGTGAAATCTGGGTCTTGATAAATTTTATGTCAAAAAATTATGATGCACTCATTTATAAAAAAGAAAAAAAAATACTTGTTACAGAGAAGTTGATAACCATACTTGAATTTGAATTTGTCCATAAATGTTAATTTCATGCTTCTTTGATCTATTTCCTAATTCAACAAATGTGATTAAAAATAAAACAATAAGTTTATAATTAATATAACATAATATTGAAATTAATTTAAAACATATATACCTTTTTTAGTCCCTTAGAATACACATGGGTCGGGTGAAACCAAATTTGTCTTGACCTAGATCCGACCTTAAATAATAACTGGGTCTATTTTTAAGACTTTTATCCGATTTTAGACCCAATAAAATCACACCAAATTAACCTCAAAATATTTGGGTCTGAATCGGATCTTTCGGTCGGATCGGATCATGTACACCCCTAATTTGGAGAGGGACAAGAGTCAAATACCCCTATATACTCGAATAAACATATAAGAAAATCAAATACTAAATAATAAGTTCGAAAGTAAAGATTGTTACGATAAGGAAGCCTAGGTGGATGACCATTTTCCCACAATGGCTCAAGTATTGAAGAAGAATAGTATTTCATGTAATTTGACAATCTTCCATCACATACGCTTATAAATAGAGGCTTTTGCCTCAGAGAAAGACACACAACAACAACTGAATATTATTCTCTCTCCCTTTATACACATAGCAATAATAAAAACAAATGCTATTATCTCTCTCTCTACATTTCATACTCCTTTCTATCTTTATATATATATTTATGCAATTCTCTCTCTCTTTACTTTTTATACTCCTTTCTATCTTTGTATATATATATATACATTACAACATATAATATTATTATATATCTATAAATTATTATTGAGCTAATTATTTTAATACTAGAGTCTTCTATTTATACATCTTTATCTTATATATATCTCTTATTTTACAACACGTTATCAGCACGAGACTCTGATCAAATTTTTAGGAAGACTCAGGTAACAAATTTTTCATTATGTCGAAACTCTCTCATCTTGAATTTAATGCTCTTGATATATCTGGAAACAATTATTTATCATAGATATTAGATGCTGAAATCCATCTTGATTCAATGGATCTTGGAGATACCATTAAGGCTGAAAATAATGCATCCCAGAAGGATAAAGCTAAAGCCATGATTTTTCTTCGTCGTCATCTTGACGAAGGATTGAAAAATGAATATCTTACATTAAAAGATCCTGCAGATCTTTGGAAAGACCTTGAAGAAAGGTATAATCATCAGAAAACGGTGATACTTCCTCAAGCCCGATATGAATGGACGCATTTGCGTTTACAAGATTTTAAATCTATAAATGAATATAATTCTGCAATGTTTCGAATCACCTCACGAATGAAATTGTGTGGGGAAAAAATAACTGATCATGATATGTTGGAGAAAACTTTCTCAACCTTCCATGTCTCGAATGTGCTCCTGCAGCAGCAGTATCGAGAGAAAGCGTTTAAAAAATATTCTGAGTTAATTTCTTGCCTTCTTGTTGCTGAACGCAACAATGAGTTGTTATTGAAAAATCATGAAGCGCGCCCAGCTGGCGCTGTCCCATTTCCTGAAGTAAATGTGGCAAATTACCCCAGAAGAGGTAAATGGCAAGGTTTTAATAATAAGAAAAATTATGGAAGGAAAAAGAATTATATTCAAAAGAGAGGATCTCTCCAGAAGTGGGATAGAGAAAGGAATATCAGGCAGAATAAATCAACAGAGGATAAGTGTTTCCGTTGTGGTGGAAAGGGCCATTGGTCACGTACCTGTCGTACCCCAAGGCACCTAGTCGATCTTTACCAGGCATCTTTGAAAAAGGACGACAAAGGAAAGGAAACAAATTTTGTCTCAAATGATGTTGAGAACTCCACCACTCATTATGATGTATCTGATTTCTTTGAGGATACTGAAGGAAATATTGGTCATTTGATCAATGATGGAATAGTTTAATATGTGGGACTGTGAAGTATATATGTAAATAAATAATGTAAAGAACTTATTGTTAAGTTTTATTTTCTATGTATTTAAGTTTCAAATGTGATGTACATAAATAATGAAATATTAATGTTTATAAATTTTGAAATTATTAAATGTGTCAAATTTTAAAATAAAATTTTAGTATATGACATTATTTTATGTACAGTGTTTCTTAGAAAAATAATTCTGATCAAGTATTCAATTTAACTGTGCATACTACTCATTTTATTATTATTTATTTTTGAAGAGAATGGCAAGGATATGTAATGAAGATGTATGCCTTGCGGATAGTGTAAGCTCGCACACTATTCTCAAAAGTGATATATATTTTACCCATCTTGTACCAAAAGAGGAATATGTTAATACTATTATTGGCTCAGGCAATGTGATAGAAGGCTCCGGAAGAGCTATAATTTTGTTTCCTGGAGGAACAAAATTTATAATAAATAATGCACTGTTGTCTACCAAGTCTCGAAGAAACTTGTTTAGCTTTAAAGATATTCGCCGAAATGGATATCATATTGAGACTATGAATGAGGGAAATCATGAGTACTTATGTATCACAACTCATGATTCAAATAAGAAAGTTATATTAGAAAAATTACCCTCACTTTCATGTGGGTTGTATTATACCAAGATTAGTGCAATTGAATCACATGCCATTGTAAACCAGAAGTTTACTAGCCCAAATGAATTCATAACTTGGCATGATAGATTGGGTCATCCGGGAACAACCATGATGAGGAGAATTATTGAAAACTCTCATGGACATTCACTAAAGAACCAGA
>NC_029786.2:89185818-89199817 GCF_000816755.2 Arachis ipaensis
AAAGTAATTCGTCTTGATAATGCTGGTGAATTTACTTCTCAAGCTTTTGATGCTTATTGTATGGCTAATGGAATAAGTGTTGAACATCCAGTAGCTTATGTTCACACACAAAATGGGTTAGCAGAATCACTTATTAAACGCCTCCAATTAATTGCTAGACCCTTGCTTATGAGAACAAATCTCCCAACCTCAGTTTGGGGGCATGCTATTTTACATGCCGCAGCACTTGTTCGTTTGAGGCCAACGAGTTACCATCAGTTCTTTCCTATGCAATTAGCTTTTGGCCAGCAGCCAAATGTCTCCCATTTAAGAATATTTGGGTGTGCGATATATGTTCCCATTGCACCACCTAATCGCACCAAAATGGGACCCCAAAGAAAATTGGGGATATATGTTGGATATGATTCTCCCTCTATAGTGAGGTATCTTGAGATACAAACTGGTGATGTGTTTAAAGCCCGGTTTGCGGATTGTCATTTTGATGAATCAAAATTTCCAACGTTAGGGGGAGAGAATAAGCTTCCTGAAAAGGAACTTAATTGGAATGCATCATCGTTGATGCATTTAGATCCTCGATCAGGGCAATGTGAACTGGAAGTTCAAAAGATTATACATTTGCAAAGAATAGCAAATGAATTGCCTGATGCATTTTTCGATACAAAGAGGATAACTAAATCTTATATACCAGCGAAAAATGCCCCAATTCGAATTGATGTCCCAGTTGGACAAGTAGCCACTGAAGCAAATTCACGCCAGAAGCGTGGCAGGCCTGTCGGTTCCAAAGACAAAAATCCTCGAAAGAGAAAAGAGATAAATAATATTCCTATTGAAAAAGACATAGTAGAGACACCTGCAGTTGTCCAAAATTCTGATATAACGCCAGAAGACGTTCAGGTACCTGAAAATTGTGAAAATGACGAGATCTCGATAAATTATGTCTTTACAGGAGCAAAATGGAACCGAAATAAGACAATTGTCAATGAAATATTTGCATATAATGTGGCATTAGATATCATGCATGAAAGTAAGGATCTTGAGCCAAGATCAGTCGAAGAATGTCGATAAAGGAATGATTGGCCAAAATGGAAAGAAGTCATGAAGACTGAATTAGACTCACTAGCAAAACGTGAAGTCTTTGGACCTGTAGTCCGTACACCTGAAGATGTAAAATCTGTTGGATATAAGTGGGTATTTGTGAGAAAACGAAATGAGAAAAATGAAGTTGTGCGCTACAAAGCCCGACTTGTGGCACAAGGTTTTTCACAAAGGCCCGGTATAGATTATGAAGAAACGTATTCCCCCGTAGTGGATGCGATAACATTACGTTATTTGGTCAGTTTATCTGCATATCATAAACTGCATATACATTTAATGGATGTGGTAACAGCCTATTTGTACGGCTCATTAGATCGGGATATCTATATGAAAGTCCCTGAAGGACTAAAGATATCTAAACCATCCAATGAATATTCGCAAGAGTTGTACTCAGTCAAATTGCAAAGATCTTTATATGGTCTAAAGCAATCTGGACGAATGTGGTATAATCGTCTTACTGAGTATCTGGCCAAAAACGGATTCAAGAATGATGATATCTGCCCATGTGTTTTCATAAAGAAAACTACATCTGGGTTCATTATAATTGCTGTGTACATTGATGATTTAAATATTATTGGGACTCCTGAAGAGATTCCAACAATTATAAAAACTCTAAAAGAAGAGTTTAAGATGAAAGATCTTGGAAAGACTAAATTTTGTCTCGGCCTACAGATCGAGCATATAAAAGGTGGGATCTTTATTCATCAAACAACATACACAGAAAAGATCTTGAAAAGATTTTATATGGATAAGCCACATCCATTAAGTACCCCAATGATCGTAAGATCTTTGGATGTGAAAAAGGATCAATTCCGTCCTAAAGAAGAAAATGAAGATATCCTTGGTCCTGAAGTACCATATCTTAGTGCCATTGGAGCACTAATGTATCTTGCTAATAATACGCGACTTGACATATCATTCGCGGTGAATTTACTAGCAAGGTATAGTTCCTCTCCAACCAGAAGACATTGGAGTGGAATCAAACAAATTTTTCGATATCTTCATGGAACGGTTGATATGGGATTGTTTTATCCCTATGGATCCAAGTCACAACTAATTGGCTATGCAGATGCCGGATACATGTCTGATCCACATAAAGGGAGATCTCAAATAGGATACCTATTCACATATGGTGGTATAGCTATATCATGGAGGTCCACGAAACAGACGATAGCAGCAACCTCCTCTAATCATGCTGAAATACTAGCGATTCATGAAGCTAGTCGCGAGTGTTTTTGGCTGAGGAGTCTGATTCAATATATTCTGTCATCATGTGGACTAATTGATCATAAGATAGCTCCAACTGTCCTGTTTGAAGATAATACAGCATGCATTGCTCAACTTAAGCGTGGATACATCAAAGGTGATAGAACAAAGCATATTTCTCCCAAATTCTTCTTCACTCATGACCTTCAAAATCAAGGGACAATTGATGTCCAACAGATCCGTTCAAGTGACAATCTGGCAGATTTATTCACAAAGTCACTCCCAAAATCCTCCTTAGAAAGATTGGTACATGAGATTGGGATGCGCCGATTTCGAGACATCAACTGATGTCGACAAGAGGGGGAGACTGTACTCTTTTTCCCTTGGTCAAGTTTTTTTCCCATTGGGTTTTTCTTGACAAGGTTTTTAACGAGGCAGTTCCCATCACTAAAGGATATTATACTCTTTTTCCTTCACTAAGGTTTTTTCCTACTGGGTTTTTCTTTAGTAAGGTTTTAACGAGGCAATAATCCTAAATGGTCATCCAAGGGGGAGTGTTACGATAAGGAAGCCTAGGTGGATGACCATTTCCCCACAATGGCTCAAGTATTGAAGAAGAATAGTATTTAATGTAATTTGACAATCTTCCATCACATACGCTTATAAATAGAGGCTTTTGCCTCAGAGAAAGACACACAACAACAACTGAATATTATTCTCTCTCCCTTTATACACATAGCAATAATAAAAGCAAATGGTATTATCTCTCTCTACTTTTCATACTCCTTTCTATCTTTATATATATATATTTATGCAATTCTCTCTCTCTTTACTTTTTATACTCCTTTCTATCTTTGTATATATATATACATTACAACATATAATATTATTATATATCTATAAATTATTATTGAGCTAATTATTTTAATACTAGAGTCTTCTATTTATACATCTTTATCTTATATATATCTCTTATTTTACAACAAAGATATACAATTTTTTCCATTATCATTTTTTATTTGTTCAATAAATTTGAGTTTCTTTATAAATAATAAGTATTGAATCACTTGAATTAACTAAACACCAATATATAAGATAAAATACTTCTTTGGTTTAATGGTGTTCGGTAGGTCGGTTACCGGACGGTTCGGGTCAGGACCCAGGGTGAAGGAAAGGGCTCGTCTGGTCACGGTCTTCCAGTCCGGGGCTGGCGAGGTCCCGAGCACGTCGTGTGAGAGAAGAGGGAGGGTGCCACCTGCAAAGACACTCCGACGCTTTTGTCAGAATATGTGCAGGCGGAATGAGGGGGGTGTAGGGATGTGACGTACCTCGGGGGAAGAGCCATTCTTCCCCTTATATACATGTCAGTCCTGGGCCCCTCTGGAGGTCAAACCCATATTTCAGGGACGCTGTCCCATAGCTGTGTGTGAGCTGTATGGGACGCGTGTCAGGGTCGGTTGAAGGGCGCGTAGCCGGGCCGGGTGGAGCTCGGGTCGGGTTGACCCGCAGGAGTCCTGGGCTGGGCCGTAACAGTGCCCCCGACGCGCCAGTGATGGTCGCGAGGACGATCGGTGGCGCGTGATTTCCTTACTCGTGCGTTGTCGTCGAGTCGGCTGACTGTGGGAGAGACGCGTCTCTGGTGTGCGTGTCTCTTGGTCTGCTGAGGCGTTCGTTCGTCACTTCGTTCTTCGCGCTGAGCATTAAATGCTCGTAATGATTTGAAAAAACCCCGTGCGCAAAGACCATTTTGCCCTTGCCTTTTTTCGCGCTTATCATGGTGGTTTTTAAATAGTTTTCTTTTCTCTTCCTCCCACTTTGCTATTTTCATCTTCTTTTCTCCCTGACATCCAAAAATTCTCTATTCGAACCAACTTGTGCCTCTCTTTTACATTCTAGTTTCATACTCCATTTCAGGTAATTTCTTGATCCTTCTCCCCCTATGTTTATATTATGCCTCACTGTTGCGGTAGTTATTGTTTGTATGTTTTGGTTTACTTTTGCTAAATGGCCTTTCACTGGTGGGGTAGACGAACTAGGGGAGGGGTACCATTCCTGGGTAGGTTTTAGGTGATTTGTGTGATAGGCGTAGTTTTTAACTGTTCTTGGCCATGATCTAAGTTTGAAAAGGCGTAGTTTCTGGGTTTCTATGGACTCCCGACCTCATAGTCTAACGGAGTGGTACCCCGATGTAGGTATGCCTCGCATCGTTTCCCGGTCTTCTGGAACTGGCGCGGCCTACGACCCGTACGCCTGGGTGACCGACGATATAAGGAGCTCACCCAACCAAATGGACTTGGAGGAGTTGACCGAGTTCCAGCAAGCCGGCTACTTGTGCGGGGGGACTGACGAGGAGGCCAACTACGAGGCCATCGTCCCTGCCCCCCATGAGCGTATTTATGAGCTCAACTTCCACTCCCCTCGTGTCCCCGATTGGATCTGGTTTTACAAGTCCATGTTCACACAAGTTGGCGTTCGGATACCGTTCTCCGACTTTCAAATGGCGCTGCTGAACTGGATATCCGTCCCCCCTTCTCAGCTTCATCCGAACAGTTGGGCTTCGATCCGCTGTTTTGAAATGGTTTGCGAGCACCTGGAGCTGCCGGTGTCGGTGGACGTTTTCCTCTTCTACTTCAACCTTACCAACCCTTCCAAACAGGGGAAGGCGAGAAAAGGGTTTCTTTCTTTCCGTTCCGCCCAGGGTAGGAGAATTTTTGGCCTTTTTGAGGACTCCTACCATGGTTTTAAAGATAAGTACTTCAAGTTTCGTCCTGTCAAAGGTCGTCACCCCTTTTGGTTGTCATTAGAGGGGGAGCACCTTATCCAGACTTATTGGAGTTTTGGTGCGGGGTCGAATCCTTTCATCAAGGTGACGTACAAGAGGTTGTCGGCTGTAGATAAGCAAATAGCTGACGTACTTTTTGCCATTTTTGAAAAGAACCCCGTGAACCCTCATCTTCTTATGGGTGAACGGGAGGCCGCCAGGAGCTATATTCGTGAGTTGTCTTCTTTGTTTGCCTACGTTTCTTTATTGTTGTTTTTCTTTTCCCGATCTAACGACTAACGTGCCTGTTGTTCGTTGCAGTGGAAATGTCTGCCACCGTGACCGGTCTTGAGAATCTGATGAAGACCTTTTTTGAAGCCAGTGACGACGAGAATGCCGAAGAGAAGGATGCTGGTAAGTCGGAGGGTCCTTCTGGGGAGAAGGAGAATCAGGCTGTGCCTTCTCCCCAGGGTGCCGATGTGTCGGGGAAACAGGTTGCAGGGGGCCAGGCTTCCCCTACCCGTGAGGAAGGGCCCGCTGAAGGACACACGTCTCTCACCCCCCATCCGGATAGTGACGTGGAGCTCATCCATACTCCTAAGAAGCGAAAGATGTCTTCCAGCCCGGAAGGGGCCCTTACCATAATGGAAAGAAACTTTGATGCTACCAAATTTATTGATACCCAGTTGTTGCCCGGGACAGAGGAGCATTTTCACGAGACCGAACTGTCCGGGCAGGCGAGGTGGATGTATCGCACCTTGCTTCGTGGGGTCGTGATAGCTCAGAAGGCTGAATTTGAGTTATCGGGGATGGAGGCGCTCCGAAGGAAGCTTGAGTCCTCTGTTAAGGCGAACAATGACTTCAAGGCTCAAGTTGAACTTCTCCAGGGTCAGCTGTCCGAGATGGGGGGAAAGCTTAGCGCTGCTGAGGAGAAATCGTCGTTTGTTGCGGAGAGGTTGAAGGCGTCCGATGAGACCGTGGCCCGGCTTCTTGAGCGTGAGATGACATTGGAGGGTCAGCTGAACGCCGCTCAGGGTCGGGTTGTCGCCTTGGAAAAAGAGCGGGAGCAGGCCATCTCGGAGGCGAAAACCGCTAAAGCTGAAGCCGCTGAGCTTAAGAAGAAGCTTAAGGTGACCAAGGAGCAAGGGAAGAATGCCATCTCGATGACCGAAGATGCCCTGAAGGCTCAGCTGAGGACCGCAGCTCCTGATTTCGACACATCGTCAATTGGCGTTTTCAAGACTATCCAGGACGGAAAGATTGCTGACATGCCGAGGAAGTAAGGTCTTGTAACTTAGGATATTTTGTAACGCGTTTGCTGAACAACTTATTGCTCGTTTTTTGTTTTGACTCTTTATAAGTTATGCTTACTTGGTCGTTTGGCCGGGTTGCCGTTTACTATATTTGTTGTCGTTATTTCTCTTGGGGGGCTCGCGCCCGTTTTCCCGTTTTATGATTGTTATGGCTTGGATCGCCGTGGTCGTGTTGTCGTCGCAGTTGGCTTTGGCCGTAACGAAGATGGCCCCCGGGGTGATCAGTCCCGGTCTGCCGTTTTAAGGCGCGCTCGTGTGCGGCGCACGTAGGGAAGAGGTAGACATGTACGAAAATTTTTTTGACAAGTATGAGTTAATCGTTAGCTAAGCAAATTAATCAATATGGCGAATATTTGACAAGATAAAAAGGTAGATTGTCATGCAAACAAAGCAGGTATTTACTATTTCTTTAGGTTCTCAGGTCGGCGAGTCGTCTGGTCATGGGTAGAACCTTCTTAGGCTACCCGCATTCCATGTTCTGGGCACTTCCTTGCCGTCGAGTCTTTCGAGCTTGTAAGCACCTTTGCCGAGTACCTCCCTTACCCTGTAGGGACCTTCCCAATTTGCCGCCAGCTTGCCTTCCCCTGGGGTCGGGACGCCGATGTCGTTGCGTCGCAGGACGAGGTCCCTTTCCTCGAAATCTCGTTTGAGGACTTTTGCGTTGTAACGCAGAGCTATTCTTTGTTTCAGCGCCGTTTCTGTTAGGTGAGCCATCTCCCTTGTTTCCTCAATCAGGTCCTTTTCGACCGCTTCGCTCATGCCCGCGAGTAGTAGTCGGGGGCTCGGTTCGCCGATTTCGACTGGTATCACCGCATCGACCCCGTATGTTAGGCGAAAGGGAGTTTCCCCCGTGGCGCTTTGCTCGGTTGTCCGGTAAGACCATAGGACGGAGGAGAGTTCGTCAGCCCAGCTTCCTTTCTTATTGTCTAGGCGCTTCTTTAGACCAAGAAGGACGACTTTGTTTGCGGCTTCTACCTGCCCGTTTGTTTGGGGATGTTCTACCGAGGAGAACTTTTGCTTTATCCCTAGGCCAGAGAGGAACTCCATGAACTTCTTGTCTGTGAACTGGGTCCCGTTGTCTGAGATAACGACCTCCGGGATACCGAAACGGGTTATCACCTGCCTCCACATGAACTTCCGACAGTTGGAGGACGATATCGTAGCCAGTGGTTCAGCCTCCACCCATTTAGTGTAGTAGTCGATGGCGACAATGAGGTATTTGACTTGTCCTGGGCCGACCGGGAAAGGCCCCAGGAGGTCGACTCCCCATTGTGTGAAAGGTCGAGTAGTCGTCAGAGAATTTAGCTCGGAGGCCGGTGCCTTGTGGAAGTTGGCGTTTTGTTGACACTTTATACATTTTTTGACAAATTCCTTTGAGTCTTTCATCATTGTTGGCCAATAGTATCCTGCTCGGATGAGCTTCCTTGCTAGGGCTTTGCCCCCGATGTGGTGTCCACAACACCCCTCATGGACTTCTCTAAGCACGTAGTCCGTCTGGTCGGGGTGCAAACACTTCAACAGGGGCTGGCTGAGTCCCTTTTTGAATAGTTGTCCCTGTATAATTGCGTATGTGGCCGCCTCCCTTCTTAAGGCTTTGGCTGCTTTCTCATCTTCGGGCAACTTGCTGAGTTCCAGGAAGTTGGTGATGGGGTCTAGCCATGAGGGGTTTGACTTCGTCAAATGGAGGGCGACCGTTGGTTCCTTCACCATACCTTGGATGAGGGACCGGTTACCCGATCCTGGCTTTGTGCTCGCCAGCTTAGACAGGAGGTCCGCCCATGTGTTCCTTTCTCTTGGGACGTGTTGGACGATGACCTCCTGTAACTGACTCGTTATTTCTCTAACCTTTTCCAAGTATTTTTGCAGGAGGGGGTCCCGGGCTTGGTAGCTTCCGTTTACCTGCGAGGTGACAACTTGTGAGTCGCTGCATACTTCGACCTTTGTCGCTCCGACTTCCCGAGCTAATGTTAGTCCGCCCAAGAGAGCTTCATATTCTGCTTGGTTGTTCGACACTGGAAACTCGAACTTAGTCGATTGTTCATAGATGACCCCTGCTGGGCTTTCTAGGATGACCCCTGCTCCCCCGGACGTTTGGTTGGAGGCTCCGTCAACGTGGAGCCTCCACCGTGTGCCCGTTTCCTCGGGAGGGTGCCCCGTCACTTCAACCAGAAAGTCTGCCATTGCCTGAGCTTTGATCGCGTGTCGGGGTTCATACTGTAGGTCGTATTGGGAGAGCTCGATGGCCCAGGTCATCATCCTACCGGCCAAGTCAGGCTTTTGCAGTACTTAGCGAATCGCCTGGTCCGTCCTTACGACTATACAATGGCTCTGGAAGTATTGTCTTAACCTTCGGGAGGAGACTAGGAGCGCCAGCGCCAGTTTTTCCAGCTTGCTGTATTTCAGTTCTGGTCCTTGGAGGACCCTGCTAACAAAATAAACGGGTTGTTGGGTCTTTTCCCCTTCTCTGACGAGCACCGTGGCCATTGCTTCCTCGGTTACCGATAGGTAGAGATAAAGCGGTTCTCCGGCCCTGGGTTTTCCGAGAACTGGTGGTGCCACTAAAATCTGCTTGAAGTGGTTGAATGCCTCCTCGCATGCTGAGGTCCATTCGAACGTCATTCCTTTTTTCATTAGATTGAAGAAAGGTAGGGCTCTTGCTGCTGACGCACCGAGGAATTGGGACAAAGCCGTTAACCTCCCGGCAAGTCGTTGGATGTCTTTGATACAGCCCGGGCTCTTCATCTGGAGAACTGCCTGACACTTCTCGGGGTTGGTTTCCACCCCTCTTTGAGTAATCATGAATCCCAAGAACTTACCGGCCTCCATGGCAAACGCGCACTTGAGCGGATTAAGCCTCATGCCGTGTTGCCGGAGGGACGAAAAAACACCATCAAGGTCGCTAAGGAGGTCGTTGGGTCGTGTAGTCTTCGCGAGTATGTCATCCACGTAGACTTCTACTGTTTTGCCTATGAGTTCACTGAATATCTTATTCATCAGCCTTTGGTACGTGGCCCCAGCGTTTTTCAAACCGAAAGGCATTACCCTGTAACAATAGATTCCTCTTGGTGTTATGAACGCCGTTTTTTCTTCGTCAGGTCGGTGCATCGGTATCTGATTGTATCCTGAGTAGGCGTCCATGAAGCTCAGATACCGGTATCCCGCCGCTGCATCAACGAGTGCGTCAATGTTAGGTAGAGGGTAGCAATCCTTGGGACACGCCTTGTTGAGGTCAGAGTAGTCTACGCACATTCTCCACCTCCCATTGTGCTTTTTGACCAAGACCACGTTTGACAACCAAGTCGAGTAGTCCAGTTCTCGGATGAATCCTGCTTCTAGGAGGCTGGCCGTTTGCCTGGCTACCTCTTCTGCTCTTTCTTGCGACATTTTTCTCCTCCTCTGGGCCACTGGCTTGGTTCCCGCCTTGACGGCCAGATGATGCGATATGAGCTGGGGATCTATCCCGGGCATATCGGCAGGCGTCCAGGCAAAGAGGTCGGCATTAGCCCTGATCATTTCCATCAATGGCTCCTTCATTTTGTGGGGGAGGTTCCTGTTTATCAATGTGAATTTATCGTCCTCCTCGCCGACCCTGAACTTTTCCAAGTCCCCTTCTGGCTCTGGTCTAGGTTTGTCGTCTATTCTGGCGTCTAGGTCAGCCAGGAAGACCCCAGACGCTTCTTTGGATTTTTTCCTGAGAGAGAGGCTGGCGTGGTCGCAAGCGACTGCCGTTTCCAAGTCGCCTTTGATGGATCCTATGGATCCGTCATCAGTGACAAACTTCATCACCAGCAGCTTTGTGCTAATGGCGGCCCCCAGGTCGTTAATGGTTTTTCTCCCCAGGATGATGTTATAAGCCGTGGAGTCTCGTAATATTACGAAGTCCGCCATGACTGTTCGTCGCTTTTGCCCCTGTCCCACAGAGGTTGGGAGTGAGATGATTCCATCCGGCTTGATGAAGTGGTCCCCCAACCCTACCACACCGTGCTGGTGGGTCGTCAGGTCGGCGTCCCTTAGTCCCAGGGCATCGAAAACGTTTCGAAACATGATGTTTGAGTCTGCCCCCGTATCTACCAGGATTCGTTTGACGAGGCCCGTTCCGACCCTGGCCGTGATGACCATGGGCAGACTTTCTGGTGCCTCGTCAAACCATTGGTCCTCTGGGCCGAAGGAGATGGGTGGGATACCTCGGAAACTTCTACCTGTCGAGGTGGAGACCACTAGGACCTTGGCGTCTTTTTTCTGTGCTGACTTTGACCTTGGGGCGGTATTCCTGGCCGTTACCACGTTTACCACCGTAAGGCCGTGGTCGTCACCCTCTGGTTCCTGCCGTCGCCTTGTTGGCCGGGATCTATCTTCGCTATCGTGGTCCCGGTTACGTCTCCTTGGTTCCCGTATAAGGTGGGAGAAGTCGGCAAGTTTCCCATCCCTGATAGCTTGCTCCAGGGCGTCTTTTAGGTCGAAGCAGTCTTGGGTCTTGTGTCCGTAACCCTTGTGGTACTCGCAGTAGAGGTTCTTGTTTCCTCCCGTCCTGTCTTTCAGAGGTCGGGGCTTTGACAGTATCCCCTTTTCTGCTATCTATTGGTAAACTTCGGTGATTGGTGCTGTGAGGGGGGTATAATTGGTGAACTTCCCAACTCGGGGGAACGGTTTGGGTGTTTTACCCGGACCGCCATCCCTGGCGTGTTCCTTTGGTCTTTCTCTGCCTTCATAGTGCCGGGCTTGGTTGTAGGCGGGCTGCCGCTTATTGGCAGCCACGACCCGGCTGACTTCTTCGTCATTGATGTATTCTTTGGCCACGCACTGGATCTCTTGCATTGTCCAAACGGGCTTTGTGGTAAGGTGTTTCCTGAAGTCCTCATTCGAGAGCCCGTTCGTCAAGCATAGACTTGCCACCGAGTCCGTTAGACGTCAATTTCCAGGCACTCGTCATTGAAACGGTCCAGGTATTTCCTGGTCGGCTCTCCGGGTCTTTGTGTCACCCCTAGCAAATTGATTAGGTGTTTGGCTTTGACAATCCTGGTCGTGAATTGAGCCAAGAAGGCGTGGCTGATGTCGGAGAATTGAGTCACCGAGCCCTGCGGGAGGTTGTTGAACCACCGTATCGCCAGGCCCGCCAAGGTGACCGGGAAGGCGCGACATCTGACCTCGTCTCCTACCCCTTCCAGGTTCATTCTGGCCTCAAAGGCCGTCAAGTGTTCCAGGGGATCTTGTGTTCCATCATACTTCATGTCTGTTGGCTTGTCGAAGTGTTTCGGCAGCCGGACCTCGAGTACGGAACGGTGGAAAGGGGTCGCTCCAATTATCACTGGTCCCCGGGTAGTTCTCCCCGGCTCGTCATTCTCCCGACGGCCGTCCTCTTCGCCTCTGTTCGAAGCACGCCGTCTCTCGTATCGGGCGTAAATGATGGGGTCTCGACTTCTTCTTCTGGCTCGTCCCCGTCCCCCCGTGCTCTCCGACTCGTATTGGGGGCTGGGTGAGCGCCTCGAGCTACTCCTTGAACGGGAACGGGTGGGGCTTCGCTCCGGGGTGCGTTGGTCGCGTTCTCTTTCGGCTAGCCGGCGTTCTAAGTCTTGCATCCTATGGCGCAACTCTTGCATTATCCTGGCGTGGTTGTCGCCAGTTCCTCCGAAGGGGCGTCTTTCGTGAGTCTGCGTCGCATCCCTCGGAGGCGACCTCTGCTGTTGTCGGGTTTCTATCGAAACGGCGCCTCCCCCAAGCACGGGAGGCGCGGCCTCGCTGCCGGTCCCAGTCTGGACTAGTACGAAGTCCATGGACGATCCCCACAGACGGCGCCAATGTTCGGTAGGTCGGTTACCGGACGGTTCGGGTCAGGACCCAGGGTGAAGGAAAGGGCTCGTCTGGTCACGGTCTTCCAGTCCGGGGCTGGCGAGGTCCCGAGCACGTCGTGTGAGAGAAGAGGGAGGGTGCCACCTGCAAAGACACTCCGACGCCCTTGTCAGAATATGTGCAGGCGAAATGAGGGTGGTGTAGGGATGTGACGTACCTCGGGGGAAGAGCCATTCTTCCCCTTATATACATGTCAGTCCTGGGCCCCTCTGGAGGTCAGGCCCATATTTTTAGGGACGCTGTCCCATAGCTGTGTGTGAGCTGTATGGGACGCGTGTCAGGGTCGGTTGAAGGGCGCGTAGCCGGGCCGGGTGGAGCTCGGGTCGGGTTGACCCGCAGGAGTCCTGGGCTGGGCCGTAACAAATGGTCAGTCAGTAAATGAGAAATGATTATTCTCCAAACAAAAAGTATATTCCTTCTTGATTAATTGTGCATATATATATAGACACACACACAAATATTACTTTTTAAAAAATAATTTTCGCTTTTAGTAAATTTTAAGCAAAATGATGAGAATGCAGTAAAAGCAAAAAGCTCAAACCGAAAAGTTAATAATGGTAGCAAAGGCCCTTTATCCCTTTACAATTTAACGATAAAAAAAAGTGTCCATTTCAAAGGGAAAGGCTAAATAAAAAATAAACAATATTTTTTACATGTGAATGCTGGGTAGGAAGGAAACTATAAGAAGATCTGTCCTCTTTAAGATAATCATATATGGATGTAATTTGTCTAAGATTCAATCTATATATTCCTGTTAATAAGACAACTTTTTATTTGCATATGACCATAACGATTAACGATCATTAAATCTTTTTATTGTCTATTATTTCAAAAATAAATTGATATTGGTAACTTGGTGTATATATATTTTTGCAATGTATTTGACTATTTGTTAACATCATTTGGTGACTATACAAATTTTTACATTATTCAATTATGTGTAAGTTTTTTATTTTTAATTTTTTAATAATATTTTTCAATTTCACACATAACAAAAAATTGACATTAGACTATAAAAAGAAAATTTAGGAGGTCAGCAATTTTATTAAAATTTGACCAATACTTAACCAACAAAAAAAAAAGTGAGTAATCTTACATTATTAGATGTAATCTCACATCATTAAAAATACTAATAATAACTAATTGATGGCTACAAATCACAAAAACTGCTATCCTAACATTCCTCTTTCTAATAATCATGTTACACGTACATTAAAATTAATTTCTAGTATAAAATATACATTAAAATACAAATACATATTAAAAATAAGTTACACAATATATAATAACTAATTTTAGTCGCTAAATTTAATATATAAATAATATTTTTGAAATTTCAAATAGTTCTTGAAACAACCTAAAAGTAGATAAGTAGCAGTAGGTAGAAACCTTTTTGAATCGCCACATAAACTATTTCCATTTATTCTCACAGAAGAATCATAACACCAAAATGCATGCGTTCTCATCAACAATAATAAGCACTCCATGATCATTTAGCCATATTCATCACCATCACCCTCCTCCTCCTCCTCCATTTTTTTTTCACTCTTAGCTTGCACATATACATGGGAGCTCGTTGCTCCAAATTCTCTTTTTGCTGGTTCCACTCGAACCTCAAACCATGTGTCCTTGAATCCCCCGACCAAGGTTAGTTTCTTATGTTTCGTCTCAGTCCCAAATTATTCTTAAAATATATTTAATGCGACTAAATATATAACCATTTATTAATATAATTTCTAGAGTAGGTATTAAATATGATTGAGAAATCTATGGAAAT
>NC_029786.2:89199861-89202581 GCF_000816755.2 Arachis ipaensis
GTTTGGAGAGTTCAAGTTGGAGGAACTGAAGGGTGCAACAAACGGTTTCAGTTCGGAGAACATAGTGTCTGAGCATGGAGAGAAGGCTCCCAATGTGGTCTACAAAGGGAAGCTTCAAAATGGAAATTCCATCGCCATTAAACGCTTCAACAAGTTTGCTTGGCCCGATTCTCGCCAATTCCTTGTTCGTTAACAACAACTACTTTTCTCTTACTCATATCAATTATCTATATAAAAATGAATAATGTTGCAGGAAGAAGCAAGGCAAGTGGGGAGCCTTAGAAGTGAACGTTTGGCGAATTTGATTGGTTATTGCTATGAAGGGGAAGAGAGGCTTCTAGTTGCTGAGTTCATGCCCCATGAAACACTTGCCAAACATCTCTTTCATTGTACCTTATTCTTTTTCTTTCTTTCTAATTAATATACTAATATTTCATTAATAACCTCCACTTATTTTATTTTTTATGGATGCAGGGGAGAGAGAGCCAATGAAATGGGCAATGAGGTTGAGGGTGGCATTGTACTTAGCTCAAGGTCTAGAGTATTGCACAAGTAAAGGAAGGGGTTTGTATCATGATCTGAATGCCTATAGAATCTTGTTTGACCAGGATGGTAATCCTAGGTTGTCTTGCTTTGGCCTCATGAAGAACAGCAGAGATGGCAAGAGTTACAGCACTAATTTGGCTTTCACCCCTCCTGAGTATCTAAGGACTGGTATAATCTATTGATGGAACCACTCTTTATATGCTTGAAATGTTACAATAATTGTAATAACCTTCTTGGTTTATATATATGCAGGGAGAGTGACCCCAGAGAGTGTGGTTTATAGTTTTGGAACATTGTTGCTTGATCTCTTGAGTGGTAAACATATTCCCCCAAGCCATGTAAGTTTGCTTTTAATTTCAAAACAAAATCATTGAGTCATTCTTAATTAAGAGAGAAATTGATTTTGTAATCATCAAATTTGCAGGCACTTGACCTTATTCGGGGGAAGAATTTCTTGATGTTGATGGATTCAGCGTTGGAGGGTCATTTCTCAAAAGATGATGGAACAGAGTTGGTTCGTTTGGCTTCTCGTTGTTTGCAGTATGAACCTCGTGAGAGGCCAAATGCTAAGTCTCTTGTTGCTTCTCTCATCTCACTTCACAAACAATCAGAGGTACTACTTACACATTCACACTAAAAATTGAATTAAAATTCTTGAATCCTATTTGTTTTTATGGTTGATATATATAGATATATTATTTTATAAGATGTCTTCTATTATGATAAGCCTATTTCTCATGAAATATTTCCCTTCTTTCATGGTTTCTGAACAGCCTTAAATAATAAATTAGGCAATAAGTTACATTCAGCTACTGTATATAACGAGAATGAGAGAAGTTTTAGTGGACAAATTTTTGTTTAAGATTTGAATTTAAGACTTCTTAGTTAAAGTACAAGATAGTGTTTACATATATTTGTTATTATATACGCAAATGTTCACTTTTTTATTTTTTATATTAGAATGACAATGGTATTTTTTTAGATTATGAATTGTTGGGGTGTTATTTTTAAATGTGGCACAATTTAATTTGGACTCTCCGATTTATAAAAAATACAAAAATTAGATCTTTTTATTTTTGAGGTACAAAAATTGAACTCTCCAATATAAAAAATTAGACCTTTCGATTTCTACTTCAAAAAAAATTAAAATATAAAAATCAGACTCAATAATTTCTGTACCTTCTACAATTTTAACCCATCTCGCATCCACAAAAAAAATTAGCCGCAAACGTTTACATGCACCTAATCTAATCACTAAATTCTTAGTAGTATGATGTTAAGGATAGGTTTAATTTAAGTAGGGTAGTTTTGGATATTTTACACATATTTTTTGTCGATTTGGTTTAGTGAGAGGTTTTTCCTAAATTTTAAAATCGAAAATACATTAAAAATATGTTTTTATATGTATTTAATTTGTGTATATATATATTACAACTAAATAATTAAATCTATCGTAGTAAGTTGACCAAAAAGATGTTTTGTTGACCAAAAAAATCTATCGTAGTAAAATAATTAATTTTTTTTTTAATCAAATATAAGGAAACTCAAATTCGTAATTTCTTAACTGAGTATAGAGAAATTGTACCATTTGAGCTATAAATAAATTTGTATACAATAGTATAATAAATTTTTTTTATAAAATGTTAAATACATATTTGTATATATTGTGATTGATGAGTAACTCATTTTTAATGTATACTTAACACTATTGATATTAATTCCATATTGGGAAGACTATAATATCTCATTATGGATAGTAAATGAGCAGGTTCCCTCATATGTTCTGATGGGTCTGAAGCATGAAACTACATTATCCTCAACAAAGCAATTGGCATTGACACCTTTTGGGGAAGCTTGTTTAAGAGTGGACCTTACTGCCATACATGAAATATTAGAGAAGATTGGTTACAAAGATGATGAAGGAATTGCCAATGAGGTTTGAGTGTTTGACCCTCCATCTTCACTTCACTCCGGGTTTGGGTCAAATTAGGGTTAAACTAAAACTCAAATTTGACCCAAAATAATTTTTACTATTGATTTAAATTAGATTATTTTTATTTTTAGAAGTTATAAACTTTTTATATCAAAAAACAACTCAAGATATAATAATCAATGTTTTGAAAATCAAACCGACAAAAAATAAAAAAATTCAAAAGTTTAAATATTTAAATGAA
>NC_029786.2:89202794-89203745 GCF_000816755.2 Arachis ipaensis
TTACAGGATGCTAATATTCTTAACTAAAATTGTCACCTCTCGTTAACTAAAATTAATTTTTAAAGTTTAAAACCTTAAAAAGTCACCAAAAAAAACCTTAAAAATAAATCTTTAATCATTGATTCTAAAATGATAAAGTGATATTAGCTCTCCCTCTTTGCTAAAGTTTTTCAATTTACTCCTTATTCTCACTATTTTATTTTTTATGATGATAAAATAATTTTTTCTATTGAGAATAATTTGAAAATAATATATAATAAAAGAATGAAAGTATTAATTAGGTAGTAACAATATCTAATTCCTATAAAATTTTATGGAATCACATGGTTTACAATATTATCATTATTTATTTCTTAAAATGAATTCTTTTAAAGAATTATTTGATTATAGATGGAATTTTAGAATGAAATTTCAGAACCCAAACCCAATCAAGTAAAATTTGGGCTGGGCCAAGTAATTGGAGTGGGCTGAAAGCACTAAATTGTTATTGTGGAATTGCAGCTTTCATTTCAATTATGGACCAGTCAAATGCAGGAGACCTTGAATTTGAAGAAGCATGGAGATACTGCTTTTCGAGCAAAGGACTTTGCCACTGCCATTAATTGCTATACTCAAGTAAGTGCCCTTTGTGTTCATGTACAATGTTGTTTCTGCATCAATGACTAATAGGAGCTTGAATCCCTTTGAATATTATTATCTAAAAGAAATGAATTTGCTTCTTTAAAATTTTGTACTAATAAAAGGATTGAAACTCATTAATTTTGGGTCATGTTATATGAAAGTAGTGATTTTTTTAAACAACCACTTGCCTATGATGGACGGACATGGACACTGATACCGATACTACATGACACGACATGGAACATACGGAGACACAAATTTTAAAATTTTATAAGAGGGATATATAAAATATAAAGTATTTTTTAGATAAATCGTAATGATATTTTGATA
>NC_029786.2:89203831-89206447 GCF_000816755.2 Arachis ipaensis
AATGTCTTATTTTAATTATATCAAGTATTTAAAATATTTTTTGTTTTAATAAATAATAATATATATTATATCTAAATTTATTTTAAGAATATACGTTAAGAATAAGACTGGACACGCTGACACGTGATGATATTTAAGTGTGTCGAAGCATGTCCAAAGAAGAATTTTTCATTTTTTATTAAGACACAGTTGGACACAACAGACACGCATGTCGGACGAATGTTGATGAGTGTAGTGTCCGAAATATGTCCGACATGTGGACACGACAACTCAACGAAGTATCCGTGTTTCATAGCCACTTGCAAACTAATTAATGGATGTAATGATAATTGTGATAGGGTATTAAGTAGTTGGTTAAATGAGAACTAATTTAGTAGTTTAAATAATATTTTTATTTATCTAAGAAATTATTTTTTTAGATCATTGAAACAATTCAATAAGATAATTTATCATCAGGCGATGTAATAGGCCAAATTCCAATAACATGTACTCCATGGACTGTGACAATTTGAATTGCTAGTTGGTTTGTTCACTATTGCACACAAAGTCTTATTATGTTGTTTACTTTTGAATGGATCAGTTCATAGATGGAGGAACAATGGTATCACCAACAGTGTATGCAAGGAGGTGCTTATCATATTTGATGAAAGAGAAAGGAGAAGAAGCATTAGGAGATGCAATGCAAGCCCAAACAGTGTCTCCTCAATGGCTCACTGCTTTCTATCTTCAAGCAGCTTGTCTCTTCACCCTTGGAATGGATCATGATGCTCAACAAACTCTCAACCATGCCACTAACATGGAACCCAAAACAAACAAAATTTGATACTTTTCTACACAATTCTAATCATTTCTTTTCTTGGAATATAGTATAAGTAGTAATGACTGGTTTGGAATTTTATTGGTGCAGCCACTTTTTCATCTCCTTCTTCTCCAAAAAAATATTATTTTCATCACTGAAAAAGAATAATATTTGTGTATTATTAAAATAAAATTTGCATATTTTAAAATTCATGTTGGTTGATCATTGAGGATTTTTGAACCAATAATAGCAATCATTACTTAGAGCAAATTAGTAACAATTATTAATATTGACTTAGTCCTAGTTACACAACTCTGTTCCATATATATACCAGACAGTTACAACAGACTTCACAACTAACACACTTTAAAAAGTAACTAACCATCACAAAATACTCATCATTTGAAACCTTGAGCAACTAATCTAACTTTAAATGTCTATATTTCATCATTTGAAAGTTTCTTGACAGCAAAGACCCACTTTCAACCTATGATTTTAGCATCTTTTGGTGGTTGGACCAAAGTCCATATTTGATTCCTCTTCCAATGAGGTATGGTAAGAGCAATAGATATTGTTTTAGGTAATTTTACATCACTTTTGGTATCTGATATAGTGGTGACTAGAGCTTTTGGCTTGACAATTCTAGCCTTAGCTCTAATTATTATTGGATGCTTATTACTTATGGGATAAATAAAGGTAGGGGAGGGGTTGTTTTTGGATTTCTGGTATAGGAATTGGAGTGGGAGACGCTGTATTTGATGTAGCTTGAGACATTGTTTTCATCTTCATTTGATTTTTGCAAAGGCATTCTTTTATCTTTTTATTTGCTTTATGCTAATTTTTTTTTTTTTTTACTTTTGAGACTCACCAAAGATCGAATTTTAAATCTTTCGGACAAAGAATTCTGATACCATCAACAGAATTATGGTGCAGCAGAACAAACTCAGAGCAAAATAGTTACGATTATCAATATTGAAACGTGAAGAATTTTACACTAACTCAGCCTTAGTTACACAACTCTGTTCTATATATATACCCAAGTCTGCTAAAGCAGTTACAACAGACTTCATAACATATTTTAAAAAGTAACTAACCATAACAAAATGCTCAAATAAGGCCAAGTTATACACTTGTCCTTATTCTCATTTCTATACTCAATAATTTTATTTTCTCTTTTCTTCTGTCAATACTAACGTCGCATATAAAAAAGTTCCGTTAAGTAAAGTTATAAGTTATTTTAAAAATTAATCCAAATTTGTCAAATACTTTATGATCTTGTTATAAATTTTTTCCTTTTTGTTTTGGAAAAAAAAACATGTTAGCATTTTTTCTACTATTAATAGTTAATTTCAAAGTAACAAACTGAATTTTTATTAAATGAATGAAAAGATCATTCATACTTTCAAAAGGATTATCATTTAAATTTTATCAAAATATTTTGACTTTTAAGTATTATTTATTATTTATTTCCGTTTTATTAAAGGTAAGAGCATGTTAAATATAACTGATATTTAAAGCTATGTCTATTAATGAAGTGTTATTTATATTCAAAGGAACCAACTAATATATATAGCCATATGCATCTAGTTTAGATATTAGTAATCAGTGTTTTAATTTGGGAGAAATGCTAGGCAAGCAACTTTTGTGATTTGTAACCATCAACGATGGTTTTAATGGTGTGAGATTGGTGTGAGATTTCATTCAATAACTTATTTTTCTTTGTTGGCTACATGCTGGCCAAAATTTAAGAAAGTTGTTGCCCCCTAGAATTTTCCTTTAATTTGGTGTAAGTAAATATTAATTAAATTAAAAATAAA
>NC_029786.2:89207623-89209326 GCF_000816755.2 Arachis ipaensis
AGAAGAAATAAGATTGTACATCATGGAAAGAAATATGGAGAAAAATAACAGAGCACAACAATTTTTTTTTAGTTTGTCTCCTCCCTTCATTGTTTCTTTTGAAATTTCAATTATTTATGTAATTTATTTTCTCATTGCAATTTTTTTTAAATAAGGGGAAAAGAAGAAACAAATAGAACTTTTAAAATAAGTAATGTTACTCATAACCTCACACAAATTTAAGTATCATTATTCATTCTTTTTTTTTTTCCTAAAATAAAGTTTCTTACTTTTCTTCCTTATCTGATTTCCTGTATACAATAATTCATAGAAATCTCAGCTGTCATGAATTGTTTATGTCATTTTCTTTTAGATATGGATATATGATATTATAATGGCTATTATTTAAACGTTTCTTATGAATTTAAGAGTATGGTACGCGTACTTCTTATTATCATTTTCTTATTGACTACATTATTGGTAAATATGGGAAAGTTTTTTATTTGAACTTTTGATAAATAATTTAANAATAAGTATTAATATCATAATTATTATCAAATAAATATTATTGAAAGAATTTTAAATATTTTTGAAATACCAATATTTTAATAATTTTAACCGTTGATATATATATATTAAAATTAATGGTTAAAATTACTGAAAATTCGATATTTCAGGAACACTTGAAAATTTTCTAATATTATTACCCCATACGTTTTTCAAAGCGAACCAATTCGTTGCATGGCTGTATGTAATTGTAATGGTTGTCTTAACTCATAACCAAGTTGTTACGTACATGTTTGGTAGCACGTCATTTTCTATATTAAATAATTAATGTTAAAGCATCTAATTGAAGGAAATGAAAATGTAAGTTCTGAGAAAAACAAAAGAAATTGAAATTGTAACGTTCCATCAATCCATCATGAGTTCTTCACTTAGAAGACGCAATGTTCACGTGAGAATCTGCATCTTCACCTGAATTCCATGCTAAATACTATATAGTTAGTAGGTACCTCATAAGTTCTAAATTTCTAATTGTAGCAATATAACACTTTTCTTAATGAGATTGATTAAGCCTTGTTTACTATTAAATGAAGAACTATAACTATTAATCAAGGTGCAATTACTATTTGGTCATCACCAAACGTTATAGTAAAATTTGAACAACTAAATATTTTTCTTGCTGGATTAAAGAAGGGTAATTCACACAAAAAAAATTAAATGTGGATCAATATTACATTAATGTCCTAAAATAAAATGGCTTACATACATGTCCAATTTTATCTTTATAATGAAATTCGATTTATATTTTTTTGCAATGTAATCGAATCAATTTAATTCAATTTACACTATGTTATGTTGGAAGCACATGATAAATCGAATCTATTAGCTTCGATTTAGTACTGATACATATTATTGATATTTTCTTGTTTTGAAGTTAATTGATTAACTTTAAAACATAAATGTGAATAAAGAAATATTTCAATTTAGATTCAAATAAAATATCAAAACAAATACGAATAAAAATCTAACTTTTGTGTTTTAGTTCAAATTCTAGAAAATCTACATTTTTACAAATTTATGAATTTAAAACTGAACAATAAACGATTTTTAAAAATTCATTAAAAATCGTCCTTTGACTCATTAACATCTAAGGAATCATGATCAGAATTTTTGATGTTGAAAAAATTGATATAAAATATAGTCCTCCAAAATAGTATAGG
>NC_029786.2:89209634-89216994 GCF_000816755.2 Arachis ipaensis
TAGATGAGATCTTATTAATATGAGATAATTTTTGGATCATAAGTGAAAACAAAAGAAATAAATTACAAATACACCACATCACTTTGTCCTTAAATTATATTTACTAGAGAAGTGCTATACGTACAATTTTTTTTTTTAAACTAAATTTGACTCAATTAAACAATAAAATTTAGATAAATAAGTGAATAAGAATGGTAAAATTTTTTTTTTTATATTAGACCAATTTAATTAAAGTTGATTGACATAACAAACTTATACCTGTAGATTACTCATTGTAGTATAGCCCATAGTCTATCAAAGTTTCTTAAATCTGTCTCATTGAAAAACTTGCCTTAGCTAAGAGAGTTAAAGACCGATGTAACTGTTGTAAGAATGCACAAGACTTTGAAAAATTATATGCTTTTTTAAAAAGTGCAAGGCAAATAAAATAAAATAATATTACTTATTGTAATTGAGGAGTAAAAATGCAAGAGGATAGAGTAGACAAATAATAGTAGGGTTCATTACAGACCTATAAACTATAAAGAACATAGAGTGGAGTCAGCTCAATCCAATAGAGTTCTAGCACCTAATAAACTGCCAGTTTAGCACTAGAAAATATTTTAGTTTTGACAATAATTTCTAAAGAGTCTCCTAAATCACAAAATTTGACATATTTCACCTATAAAGCAAAGTTTGTTGAAATTTTGTAAATTTTTAGAGGCTAACTTTGGTAAAAACAAATAAACAAATAAAAAATGTTGTACATTCCAATATCCCATTCTTACCTGTATTTTTAATAGGTAACTACTCTTTAACATTCTCTCATCATAATCTTAACTTAAAAAGTATGACTTATTTATTTTGTCACACTTTAAATAAAGATAACATTTTTATAGGGGCAAAAAACCATATTAAGCCACATGCAGAAATGTTTAACCAAAATACGCCAAACAGAAATTTGTTTCAGCAATAAGTCAAGAGGCATATTTATATAAATCGAACCACCCAGGTTCGAACTCTATTAGCAAGTAATTCGAACCATCTAAGTTCGAACTACTACTGGAAAAATGTAAATAATTCGAACCGGTTAGGTTCGAACCAGGAAAGCATGTAATTCGAACCGGTTGAGTTCGAATTATGCGGAGATTAGTTTTAATAAATCGAACCAGGTTGGTTCGAATTATGGGGAGAGAGGTTGATTGTAGTAATTCGAACCAGGCTGGTTCGAATTACATGCATCATGGTTCGAAGAAGGTTAGTTCGAACCAGGTTGGTTCGAATTATGGGGAGAGAGGTTGATTGTAGTAATTCGAACCAGGCTGGTTCGAATTACATGTATCATGGTTCGAACCAGGTTAGTTCGAATTAGTAGGACTTAGAGCTCTATATAAACCCTGTAAACGTGATTTGCTCTCATTAGAGGACGTAAGATGGCTAGTGAGGAGGAGAGTTTTGTTGTTCTATCAAGTGATCACATAAGTTTGGATCATTCTGTGATTTCGGCGTTCATTATGCCAATGGTTAGGGCTGACGCATCGGTTAGCATCAAGGTGCTCCTGAACGCCACGGCAGCGCATTTTGGTTTTAGGCCGACTTACAGGATGGTATGGATGGCGAAGCAGAAGGCCGTTGGCCTCATCTACGGTGATTGGGATGAGTCATACAGCGAGATACCTAGGTGGGTGTTGGGTGTCCAGCTGACGATGCCTGGTACTGTTGCGGTCCTCAGGACGAGCCCGGTTCTAGTTGGAGGACAGGTGGACGAGTCTCAAGCTTATTTCCACAGACTTTTCTGGACTTTCCCTCCGTGCATCGAGGCATTCCGGCATTGCAAGCCGCTAGTCAGCATTGACGGCACACATCTATATGGTAAGTATGGGGGAACGTTGCTCATTGCGATTGCACAGGACGGGAACTCCAACATTCTACCTGTCGCATTCGCACTAGTAGAGGGGGAGAATGCGGAGTCCTGGACATTCTTTCTCTCGCCCCTTCGGCAGCACGTGACCCCGCAGCCCGGTCTGCTGGTTATATCGGATAGGCACAACGGCATCAAGTCTGCGCTTGAGGCCCCGGACGGAGGTTGGTTACCGCCATCTGCGTACCGTGCATTCTGCATACGACACGTAGCGGCTAATTTCGCCCTTACCTTCAAGGGCAAAGACGCTAGGAGGCTTCTGGTGAATGCAGCGTACGCGAAGACTGAGGTTGAGTTTGATTACTGGTTTGATATACTGCGGTCTGAAGACCCGGCGATGTGTGAGTGGGCGAACCGTATTGATTACCCCTTGTGGACGCAGCATCGCGATGAGGGAAGGAGATTCGGTCACATGACGACGAATATCTCCGAGTGTGTGAACTCAATCCTCAAGGGTGTAAGAAATCTTCCTGTAGCATCCCTGGTGAAGGCAACATATGGTAGGCTGGCCGAACTCTTTGTTCGCAAGGGGCGAGAGGCTGAGACCCAGATGGGCACCGGACAGCAGTTCAGTCAGTATTTGGTGAAGTGTATTGAGGCCAACTTGAAGACGGCCAGGTGCTTCACGGTGACGTTGTATGACCGTGATAACTCCGAGTTCACCGTTGCGGAGACCACTCCGACTGGTACTTTCTCATTGGGTACTTACCGAGTATCGCTTGCCTCCCGGACATGTGACTGTGGGTACTTTTAGGCGCTTCATTTCCCGTGTCAGCACGCACTTGCATGCTGTGCCTACGCACGTGTGAGCTGGAGCTCCTATGTTCATAGCGTCTATCAGATTAGCTCGGTGTTCAATGTCTATCGGTTGGGATTCACACCTCCAATCCCGGAGGGCTTCTGGCCACCCTACGATGGGCCCACCGTGATTCCGGACCCAAACAGAAGGCGTGCGAGAGAGGGGAGGCCTAGATCCACAAGGATACGGACAAATATAGATGAGGCAGATCCAAACAGGCCAAAATGGTGTGGCCTTTGTCGCCAACCCGGACACACTAGACGTAGATGCCCACAGGTAGTAGGATCGTCTCAGACAGGGCGAAATTAGCTTCCATGATGTTATTCTTAGTGTTATTTACATTTAAGTTGTCTTATTAGATGCATTGCTTGACCACGTATGTAACTTGTTGAGATTAATGCATTGTACTTTGGTATTTGCGAGTAGTAATGAGTATGTTGTCTTTCATTACAAGTAATACTACAGGACTCGTTGATCCTCATTTTAATAACTAAACGAAATCATTATACCTTGTCATGTATCATTTAATACAAATAGTCAACGTCCCCGAACACAAGTTACTAACAACATACATAAACAGAGCACTACATAACAAGAAAAGTACACCTAACTATCATACATGACTGAAATAGAGGAAACAAAATACATGAAATGTGACTCATCTAAACAGATGCGAACCAGTACCACAGCGACGTGCTACCCGTGCCCTCTGACCTCGACGGACAGGCGGCTCCTCATCCTCTATCTCATCCTCCTCCTCCTGCGGAGCAGGCTGTACTGGTGGCGCAACACGCAACGGGGCTGCCGACGATCCTGCGATAGACTCTGATGCAGCGGTGAAGGCGGATGTAGGGGTACCTCCAAGACGAAACTGCTGACCAGCGGATGAGAATGGAGGCTCGTTCAGATCAACATCTAAGGGGGCCTGGATCCCTGAGGTCTGGCCAGCTCTGCGGGGGGTCACGTCACCCTGCATGATGGCGGTGATCTCATCTAGGAAGCGTGGACTCCCGAAGTCCCCAACAAGCGAGTCTGACCCAACAAAGTCTGCCCACTGTGATCCTGATATGCGCCAAGGTGTACCACCCTGCTCAGCCTGATCATCCGCTGGCACACCAACGAAGTAATCTCCAAGAGGGACCGATCCAGGTCCAGCGGCACCAGTGTCAGCCCCGTCACCGACCCCTGTGCCATACCACTCACCTCCATGACCGCCATCGTGTGTACTAGTACCTCCATCGTGTGTGCATCCTCCAACGTGGCCAGGCTGGTCGTCATCGTCGTCCCCATGGTCAGAACCACTCCTCGCCGTATGATCCGGCCACCTGAACTGACGCTGGCTCCTCCGTGTCCCTACACCCATCCTCCTCTCAACCCTGCGCCTGTCAGGCACGTCATCCAGAGGATCCATGTCAGGCACTCGCCCCGGACCCCGCTGTGAGGACTCAACTGGTATAGGAACTGATCTCGGATCCCCCAGCTGAGTGTCCGGGGCCAAGAACCTCTTCCCATGCTGACTCCACCACTGAAGGAACTGATGAGACGGTCCAGGGTCGGCAACAACGTCGAACCTCAATACACTGTCATGACGAGCGTCCCAGTATGCATGCCACTTCCGCATGGAAGAGGGGAACCATCGATCGCCGCCTCTCCCGTCCTTGGACATCAGAAAGTCGATGTTCAAGGCGGGACGCGGAGGGGCCTGTACCCCTCCAAACTGAGGAAGAACACGATCTATCTGATGCCACTCTATGACAGCAAAGTAGATCAGCGCGGTCACAGAGCGCCACACCGCCATGTGCCGAGGCTCCAAAACCTCCGGATGCAACACCTGAAGTACGTTGGGGCTACTATACGGCATCCATATAAACTGCAGAACGAACCCACCCTTATCAGGGCAACTGTACGACCCAAGTGTAAAATATTTAACTAAAAGAGCATCAGTTATTAATTAGCATACTAACCTCCTTGGACTGTAACCGGTCTATCCTAAGCTTCCACATCTGCACTCTCGGACCCTTCTCGTTACCGGAAGGGTTGTAACCTGCCCATCTGCACCATACACATGAGTTACATATACTAATATATGTGTTTACATTATGCAATAGAGTATTAACATACACGCAATTCTGTAAGTCATATTGAAAAAGAATAGGCCCAGTATAGTACCTCGACGCCAACGGCCAGCTGAAAGTCTCATATCCTGCAGGCCTAAACTGAGGAAACCGCCAAAAGATCCAAGACTGCAGTAGCTGAAGAGGGCCCGCTAACTTCACAACATGTCTGTTTGCCACTCTGCACATGCACCGGTACAACCAGGCCAGTACTGCCGAACCCCAGCTGTACGTACCCAGCTCCTCCAGCCTCGCTACATATGGAAGCCATCTAATGTGAATCCGGTTGCCAGACTTGTCCGCAAACAGCTGCGTGCCCAGCAACATCATGATGTACGCACGGACATATCGGCGAACAGTGTCATCATCTGCATCCTCAGGGCACTCACCAAAGGTCTCCTGAAACCAGCTGCAGTTCACTGCGTACTTCTGAACCTGACTGGGAGGAGGTATAACTCCTAGCAACTCCTGGAACCAGACCCAGGGTGGACGGCCGCCATCGATGTATATATGGAACTCTGACAGGCACCCGCTCACGTAACGACCATCGACTGGCAAACCCAGCTGGTATGCCACGTCCTGGAGTGTGATCGTGCACTCTCCGAACGGCATATGAAAAGTGTGCGTCTCGGGACGCCATCTCTCCGCGAATGCACTGACGAGCGCCTCGTCTACCCGGAACCACCGGTCGTTCAGCCTTGCAAGATGGTATAGCCCTGCCATCTGCAAGTATGGAACGTATCTGTCATCAAGACGCATGCCCTGCTGCCGCCTCATGCTCCTAATGCATCGCTCGGGCTGCGCATGAAAAGAACCGCATACTGAGATATATAACTACACAGGTTTTACAGTAAACCGGTTCACATCAACCGGTTTACAGTAAACCGGTTTACATTAACCATTTTGCTAAATTAAACAGCATAACATTACATGAAAGATAACTAACTGGAAAACAAACCCTAAACCACACAACTAAACCGCTAGCATATACCACAATTAACGAGAGCCATTAACAAGAAACAAATTCAATAAACCGGCTTACTTAAACCACCTAGCATTAAACAACTACCCTAAACCACATATAAAAACCGCTTGCAAAAACCGCTAACAAAAACCGCTAACATAAACCACCAACATAAACCACTACCAAAAACCACTGACTTAAACCACTAACAAAAACCACTATCCTAAACCACCATCCTAAACCACTAATATAAACCACCAACATAAACCACTACCAAAAACCACTGACTTAAACCACTAACAAAAACCACTACCCTAAACCACCACCCTAAACCACTAACATAAACCACTAACTTATACCGCTAGCTTAAACCACTATCATAAACCACCTACATAATCCCCTCACCTAAACCACCTACATAAACCACTAACATAAAGTACCGTCTAACCAAGATACAAAACCACTAAGGCACAACTAACGCTTGAATCAAAAATATTTCCGTACTAACCTCGTCGTTGATGACCCCGGCTATATGAGTGACTCCGTCCAACCGATATAACCGTGCCGGATCGTCCCCCATCAGCAGAGTTGTCCGTTCAGGTCTTCCTCGGAGAGAATCTGGGTCGTTTTCTCTGAGATTTTGTGGGGTAGGGGGGAGGGAGAATGGTTCGAATGAGGGTGATTCGAACTCCTTATATAGTCGAATCACACCTAATTCGAACCAGCCTGGTTCGAATTATTAAGGAGTGCACTAGGAGTAATTCGAACCAGCCTGGTTCGAATTACATGGAATCGAGTTCAAAGCATAATTCGAACCACCCTGGTTCGAATTATGTATGAGAGAAGTTCGAACCTTATTGGTTCAAATTATTCAAAAAGGTTCAACACTAAATCGAACCATGTTGGTTCGAATTATGAAGGAGTGCAATTCGAACCAGCTTGGTTCGAATTATATAAAAATACACTTTGGCTCATTGTTGAAATGAAATTGGATTTGGCGCATTTTGGTTACAAGATTCTTGCTTTGGCTCAATATGGTTTTTTGCCCTTTTTATAGCATATGAAAATTAAACTTTAGAATTTATTATCTAATGATCAAAATAAAATATTTACATAATGACAATTATAAAATCTTCATTGGAGTATTCACTTTTTTAATATATTTAGCATCTGCTAGACCAATAAAAAATTTTTAACAAAATCATAGTAATAAACTAATAATTGGATGCTATGAAAAAGCGAAAGCCATTTAAGCATCTAAAGATTAATCACATTTTGTCACATTGTTTTTTACAACATTATCCCTTTTAAACTTTAATCATCCATTTCAGTAATATGAATAAACAATTAACACGAAGGACTAATAAAATCCAAGACCAACATAGAGCCATTGGAGGAACACTATAATACATGACATATATTCATATAATATACAATTTTTCTAGATATCACATTGCTTCTGAAAAGGGATAAAGAATGTGAAGCATTTTAAGTCCCCAATATATAATTTAATAAAGACTGCACAATAGAAATGACATGCTATTTTACTAGCATATTATATTATATTGTATTATATAATGCTA
>NC_029786.2:89217171-89220478 GCF_000816755.2 Arachis ipaensis
ACCAAGTCGTCGTAGGTGTTGTTAGAGTCGTGGAAGTAGTAGTAGTCTTTGATCTTCTAAAACCGTACCGGTAGCAAAGGAGTTAAAAGAGGAACGAACATACCAGAAACGTAAACAGTATAGTACCGAAAAAGTGAAGTTACAAGGGAGAAGAATTAAATAAACAAAGGGAGTACAGGGTAATTAATCCAAAGAAGACGATAAATTTACAGTGACACTAATATTATTGTTGTTGTTAGTGTCACTCAATGTCTCTGTTGTGTCCTCACTTGCTGAATACACATTCCGTGCAATTGTATGACAAATTTCACAGGTCCTATCAATGTTTCACTTAATCAACATTAGACATGTACACACTTATATGATTTGATTTCAACAAAGTACATATGTTTCTTCATGTTGTACCAAATACTAAGTTTCTAACCCATATACAAATACAATCATGAATCATGCAATTCATGATCAATTGTCAAATAGTTATGTTTTTATGATGGTGAATTATACGGTGGAAATGTAAGTTTACATACCTTTTTTTAATGGGATGAAATAGTACTTGAGAAACTAGGACCCACATTTTGAATAGCCTTTAATATAATAGAAAATAATTACAAAAGAAATTCACTCTCTCTCTATACAACTTTAATCTGTATAGTAGAGTGCCCCTTTTATGGTTAGTAACTTTTGTCTCGCGTTATTGCAAGGACTAGGAAAGGGTCGCCGCACTCTGGGATGTAATAAAAGCAATCTAACTTATATAAGTGGGTAATTATGCAATATCAGTGCAAAATTATTTTACACTATATTCAATTAAGTGGCTTATTTTAAGATAATTGATGTAAAGGTTAACAATTTTTATGATTTAACAGCAATGTAAAACTGACATTACATTACATATATAGAACTCCTTGAACCAACTAATTGTTGGTATAATTTTACATACTATGCTTCAAGGGAAATATGATCACATTCACACACAAATGGATGATCAAAGTTAATAAACAAACCAGGTAAGGTGACTAAACATACCATTAAAAATGCATTATGCCAAAAACATAATAGGAAGCAAGCATATAACAAAACCCTAGGAATTCTCTAATCAAACACTTTCAAATTTGATGATGTGTATCATCATTTAACATAGACATCTAAAAGTTAGTGTATGCGAAACACTCGACACGATCTAAGAGTAGAAAACAAGAGACTGGGTGTTAAAGGGGCGGACGGAACCAAAATCTGCCGACGATGAAGTGGGTGTTGATACAGAGTACATTGTTTGGATGTTAAAAAAAAATCCACATGTTAACCGAAAGTTCAAATTCAGCAAAACAGTTAATTATTTTGAAGATCTACCTTTTTTTTTTTCAGTAATAGTTAGCTCAAACAAACTTAGTACCTTCCTTGAAGAAATGTACAAATGTCTTTGGAACATGACATAGGATCACATGATAAACCATGAAGCTTTTTGATAAAACAAACTTATTAACAAAGAAAAAGGATGGTATGTTGATTTATTTTCCACCAATAAAAGCAAAGCACAGAACATGTACTAAAGAAGATTCCCAAAATGGAACAGGTTCTAATTTGTTTTCATCATAACCTTTATTATTAATGAGATTTTAAAACTTATGATTCATGAACCAATGACTTTTGGATGGCATTGCATCATGATTTAGGAGGAATATTAACAACTGATCCTTCCACTAGCAAATAGCTAATCCACCAAAATAGTTAGGTCCACTATCAAATACTCAAGAAAGAGGGAAAATAATTAGTGTTTATTCTATTTGACTTAAACTTTAGGAATGACTAATGAAAATTAAAACCAAGATTAGCACAGTGGCAAGACCCATTTGACAACTATATATTATCCGCTTTGACACGTCCAGCTTCACGATTTTGTCTTTTACAGCACGAACGATGACAAAACCCTCCACACTCACCGATCAAAACGCATCCATGAGGTAAAAAGTATTCACATTTTTATAAGACATGTTATGTTTTTCTCTCCAACCGACGCGGGACTTCACAAATTCAAAGACATTTGGAGATATAAACTTGTTTTAGAAAAAGAAATTTAACAGAAACACAATTTGCACTAATGTTTCTGTATTTTCTGTCCTAATATAATATCCAAACACAATCAAAGTGACACTGTTGATTGCTGAACCTTAGAAGAAAGAAAAATATTTGAACCCAAAGTACTAAACAACTAAGAGCTGAGACATTTGTACTGTCAAATGCAGAATATTGTGGTACTTAAAACAATTATTGACACTAAAAGTTAAAATGCAACCTTACATCATAAATGTAAGCAAACTTATCAGAATTCCATAATATTCTTTAAAAAATTAACATATCCTAGCTGGCAACATCAGCAAAACATAAGCATCAACTAAGAGAGATAAGAATGCATTGATCATAGGAGTGAAGGGGTCAAATCTGAATGAAATCTCCACTTTGATTTGTGATAAAGAGAATAAAAAAGAAGTAGCTCCAGGATTCCTAAAATTCAGAAAAGGGACCAAAGCAAAAACAAGGAATCCCACTGTGCTTAGAGACATGTCAGCAAATCAGTGGGAATGGCTAATGCTTTACGCTTCTTCTTTTTTTCTTTTCTTAATTTTTTATTTTTTATTTCTTTTCAAACATTTTCTTTTATGTAACATAATCTTCTAATATATAACTTTCCCCTCTCATGAAGAAACAATTGAACATGCTGCTTACACAGTTTTTAACTTTTTTCTTCATTTTTTATTTATTTTTGGTTCCTTTAATGCTCTAAATATGCATTGAATCAGTAATCACTTCATGGATCATCTTTCAAAAATTATATACGTACTAGTTTTTTGTCAACTAATAAATATTAGGTTGATAAAATTAGTGC
This sequence comes from Arachis ipaensis, assembly GCF_000816755.2. Lineage (NCBI taxonomy): Eukaryota > Viridiplantae > Streptophyta > Magnoliopsida > Fabales > Fabaceae > Arachis > Arachis ipaensis. The sequence continues at coordinate 89,220,056 of NC_029786.2, forward strand.
GTTAAAATTTGGTAGTTGGTACGTTAAAAGATTAATTTTTACATTTAATTATATCTAGATACATTAATTTTTATAATGTCCCAATTTTATCTATCAGATACTTAGGAGGAGTAAGTTGTATATATTAAACATTTAATTAAACCATCCAGAATTAATATTTTTGTTACAGTTCATAATCAGAACCTTCAAGAATCAAGAAGGGTAACATTCATACAAGATAAAAATAAAAAAGAAAAAAAATAATTTTAAAGCATTCTAAGTAAAAAGGAGTTTGACACAACAAAATTTGATCAATTGTGTATCATCACATCAGAAAAATAACTAATTTTCAAACAAATCATATAAAACTCTTTGTAGTGTTGTTAGTATATCAAAATTAAATTAAATAAAAAAAATTGAGGAAAAAATTTATTGAATTAGTAA
>NC_029786.2:89220530-89222624 GCF_000816755.2 Arachis ipaensis
ATTCATTATTATCCTTTTTTAAACAAGTGTCCTTAGTCACTCTTTAACTAAATCCTAAATCCCAAATTCTACATATGATTAGTGTGAAACTCTTTTACATGAAAATTTAATAGGTATGCAATTAGCTACTTGTCTTTGTGACAAAGATGCATGAGAAAATGCAGACAAGTTAAATTTATTTTCTTGCCCAAAACAATGAAAGTTCCCATTATAAAAAAAAAAAAAGTAGCATAATAAAGAAAAATTGAAACAAGGAAAAAGAAGATTGAAGGTGTTTGGTTTTGAGAAGACTGACCTATTACCCTTAATCTTGAACCAAGCCTCTGCACAATTCTTGTGAGCAGCAGCAAGATCATCTTTACAAGAACAACCCAATTCAATTGGAACACCAGATTCATTATTCCCATCATCACCTTCCAAACCAAGGTGGCAAATCCTGCAATCCCTACTCTCAACCTTATTGTTGGTGGCCAAATGCACCTTAATCTCAGGTAACCCACTTTCAATTTCAATCTCAACTGAACAATCATCATCATCACCATCACCATCTGCAGCATTTGAGGCTCCACCATAGGAGCAGCAATCTTCATCATAGGATCCACCACCATTTGTGGAGTAGAAGTGGGAGTAGCATGAGCCTCCATCATCAGCATCAGAGAAGCATAGACTAATGTCACTCCCAGTCACTGAGCTATGGTGGTGGTGGTGGTGGTGGAGGATTCTTCCTTGTTCCAAATCCACATGAGCCATTTGAATACTTGACATTGGAAACAGAAACAGAACAGAAGCAAAGGTTGGTTCTTTGTTCTTGAGAAGTTGAAACTGAGAATGGGAAATCCCAAAGTTTGAAGCTTTTGGGGTTTAAGTACCCTCTTGTACTTAAAGACTAAAAGAAGAATAGAAAAGTTGTTAATAATATTATTATAAAGAATTGCGGAGAAGAATTGGATTAGATGAGGTATTTGGTTAGAAGGCCATTAATGCATGGTTCCAAAAGTGTGAAGGTTTTGGAACAGGTTGAGGAAAGTTCCATCCTTTGATGAGTGCAGCAGAGTCAAGAGAGAAAGAGAGAGAAAACAGAAACACAAAGACACACACAATGGTGTAAGAGAGACACAGAGTCTTTGCTCTTGGCTGAAGACACGGACAGTGACACTGCAAACAAGAACAGAAAACGTGCAGAGAGAGAGAGAGAGAGAGAGAGATGCATAGATAATGAAGAAGAGGCTTTGTGGGGGAGGAGAGAGAGGGGCCATGGAAAATAAAATAAATATGAGCAACAGAACAACAAAAATCCGATTTCTTTTTAATAAAATATAAAACAATTTTACTTCCTATTATTATTTATTAAACAGTAAAAATTAAAGTACGTAAAATTGACAACAGAAAATTATTAGATGAAAATTTAGTTAAATTATTTAACAATTCTTAACTATCAACTTCACATAAAGTTGACTGTACTTGAATTTTCACCTTATTATACTTTTACGATTAATTATATTATTCCGTTTTAAAAAAATAATAACTTAAAATAGTTAATTTTAAATTAAAAATAATATGAATAAGTAAAAATATTATTAGTAAAATTTTAATAGAATGGATGATATAATAATATTAAATAAATTTTAAGACGTTAAGTATATAAATAAAATAATTTAAATATTAAAAACAATTTTAATATTTATCTCAAATGTTAAAGATAGAAGTGATACTTTAGTCTAAACTAATTAAAGTGATAACTCTCTTTAATCTTTATTTTGGTATCTTGCACAGTTGTTATATGTTAACACTGGAAAAAAAAAAGTAAATTAATCATATATTTTATGCAGAATTTTTATTTTAGTTTATGTATAAGAAGAATAACAAAAAGGACACCAATGTCATAATATCATGCGTTGGATTGTTGGAATGCTGTAAAAGAGCTTTATAACACACTAATCATAGTAATGATAAAAAGGTATGTCACTGGAATAATAATGCTACTAAATAAGTAAATATAAGGATAATACTTATTTGACAACTACATTTCCAACACTACTAGTAATTAGAAGTGTTTTTTAGAAGATAGTTCTTGTATTTAAAATAATATAATTA
>NC_029786.2:89223714-89247729 GCF_000816755.2 Arachis ipaensis
AGTAATAATTAAAAAATACAAAATAAAAAAATTTTGAACATTAAAAAAAAATAAAAAATAAAAGTTATGATTATCTTCTGTCTTCAAATTTTGATCACCAAACAATTTTGTTGCAAAATTATCCTTATAATTAAATAATTAATTGGGACAGCAAAATTTTGCAGTAATTTTTTCTTTGGGTTTCTGTGGGCTATATAGCCCCAAAGCTTGAAGCTCTTTTCCTATATTTATTACAGTAAATTATACGGTAAAGATATAAGTTTATAGATTTTTCTTTTTATGGGATGAAAGAGAGATTGAAAAAGGTAGGACTCACACTTTACCATATAATAAAATAATAAAAAATAACTATAAAAGAAATTTATTTTTTCTCTCTATACCATTTCAATCTGTATAGTAGAATACCCATTTATTATACTGAATGATTTATTCAATTAAATGTGATTCACGAAAAAGGAAATTAAATGTGATTGAATTCTTAAACAATGGCTCATTTATTTCACCTACAGATCCTAGTTTGGCATATGGTTCAAGACTTCAAGGAATTGCAATCGGTATTTATTTTCTAAAAAATGAAGTCAAAATTATTAAAGAATACATGAATTTATTTATTTACTATTTAATTCACTGTAATTCATAATATATCACCCGGCCCCACATATATTTTCTTTAAATAAAGGATTACTAATTAGAAGAACTTTTTATCTTGGCACTTAAATCATCAACTTGGTTACAAATTGAATAAATTTTCATATAACAAGAATAATAATAGAGGGGAGAAAATTAAAGGAACTTGGGATTGAACATGTGGCTCATATTAATTTGAATAAGATCTACACGGCTATGAATGCATGCCACAAAAAGTAAGAAGCTGAACCATATGTTGTTTTCATATCATACACACACTACGAATTATTAAATTTTGCTCAATGTTCATTGAAATTTCATCATCATAATAAGAGAGGAAACCATGTGAAAAGAAAGACAAGCTAAGAAAGCATTATTTACCGAATTGCTGAGCAATTTCTGAGAAAGAGAGAGAGAGGAAGGAGGGGGTTTCGAAAATCAAGATGCATATGTTCAATGATGCATCGCACACATTTTCACAGGATTTGCAAGATAAAATACATTTATGATATGATTGTTTAACGCGTCTAAGATTTTCATTAGTTAATATAATTTGACACATCCAAGCTTCATTATTGTAAGTTTTGATGCGTCTAGCTACTTCTTTTATTTTAGTTGATATTTGTTTTGAATTTTGATCATCAACCATATCTTTCTATTCACTTTGTTGTTATTGCATGTCCTAGTGCTTTACTTATCTAAATAAAGAAAATTTGCTTAATGTTTTGAACTGTTTGATAATTGATATAACATGTTCAACTTAAAAGAGTAATTAATGGTATTACAATGAATTTAGTACTCCATTATTATGGAGGGTAATTCAATAAAATGGGTTCAGCTTAAAGATTAAAACCAGATATCGCATGTCTCTACCAAATGATTACTTATAACAAATCCTAGTGATAAGAAAATCAGAAGGAAGATTTGATCACTTGCATCACAGATCTAATTCATTGATGGGTATTAGGCTAATTTTTTGTTTGGTGACTTGACCATTAAAGAAAGAAAAATAAAAGACAAAAGGAAAGAAATATTAAGACCAAATTCATTAACACAATGAACCTCTCTAATTCCTAAGCCTCCATACTTTTTAAGAGTCATAACATTCTTTCGGCTAACTAGACTAAGAACATGACCATCAGAAGAACCCTTCCATAAAAATTGCCTCATGATAGAATTAATCTTGTTGCACATATAATTACGAAAGAGAAGAACTTGCATCTGATATATGAAAAGAGACAAAATCACATACTTAATGAGGTATATCCTGCCAATTCTATTAAGTAATTTGCCTTTTCAACCCGCAAGTTTGGAACTGATTTTGTCAAGGACACTTTGAAACATAGATCGACTCACTCTTTAGTTACTAAGATTCACCCTTAAATAGCGATCAAGATTTTGCGTGAATCTAATAGAAGAAATGCCTGTGAATAACTCCCTTCTTCTTAATATTAACCTTCATACCCAAAACAAAACAAAACAAAAGGAATTAATAATATTCATGTTGAGATGAACTTGAGTCTTAGATGCTTTACAAAAAAGTAAGAGATCATCTGCAGACATAACACGAGAGATGCATGGGCCCCCTCTAAAACCAGCCACCGGCTTCTAAAGACCATTTGAAACTTGTTTGTTGATAAAGCAAGCAAGCCGGCCCATGCACAAAACAAATAAATAGAGAGACATTGGGTTTTGTTGTCTGAGACCTCTACAAAGAGAAAAATTAGGAGTGTTCACGGGTCGGATTGGATCAGGTTTGAGGAAAAATTAGAACCGAATTAATTAAATTATCATTGGATCGGTTTGGATCGGGTAAGGCATTTTTTGAGAATAGAACCGAACTAATACAAACTGATTAACCCCATATTGGATTGGTTCGAGTAGTCGGGTATCCGATTAAATCTTAAATTTGAAAAAAAAAAGTAAAAAGAATTGGGAGAAAAGGGAAAAAAATTTCAGCAGCAAAATTTAAAAATAGATATGATCAATTTTAGCAATGTTAAAATAAATCATATTCATACTCAGGGTTTTTTTTACATTCATAGAATATCATTCCTAAACCAACAGATTTACAGAAATTAATCAACAAATTCACTAATAATATAAGAGAACATTAACCCAAAACCAATTGACTGACAAAATTTAATAATCAGATTCACAAAAAATGAAAGAGAACAAATAAAAAATGAGGAAGATTGCTGAAGCACTGAAGTAGAAGAAGATTTCTGAAGCATTAAAGTAGAAAAAGAGACGATGGTGAAAGCGACGCTAACGGAGACGACGACGCTGCCAGAGAATACGATGCTGATGGAGACGACGATGCTGTTGACAGAGACGATGCTGATGAAGACGCTATCAAAGATGCTGATGGAGAGTAAGCTACCATGAAAAAGTTACTGCCGATTTGCAAAGGTGAGTAACGGTGAGAAAGCTTTCTTAGGATTCTTCTTTTGGGAGAGAAATACGATGGGTATGGGTGGGGACTGGCGAGGTGGCAATGGATTTAAAGTTAGGTTAATAATCAATAAAAGTTATATATATTTTAAATTTATATCTTTTTTAATTTAATTAATAAAGAGTTCGGGTGTATAGATTGGTTTGGGTTTCGCACCTCCAAAACCATTACTCGAGCCAATTAATAGAGAGTATCATTAGTTCGATTTGGGTTGTATCTGATTATCCATTGGTTTCAGAACCAATTTAATTGGTTTAGTTCAGATTTAGATGGGTAATCGGGTACCCGATACCCGTAAACACCCCTAAGAGAAACCATCCAGCTTGGACCCATTCCACATAATAGATAGAGAAGAGGACCAAACACAAAGCATAATGAGCCGAATGGTAGAAGAAAGAAATCCAAAAATCACTAAGGTGTGCTCCAAAAATCTCCAATCAACTCTATCATATGCTTTCTTAAGGTCAATCTTGAACGCTAAAGTTCCCTTCTTGGATTTAGTTTTCTTCATAAAATGAAGAACTTCTTGGGTAATGATAATATCGTCTATAGTTCCTCTTCTCAAAATAAAGTCACCCTAAGATGATTAATAATGACATTGGTATTAATCTTATACAAAACATTACATAATGAGCCTAAACTCCTTGAGATGAGTAGGAGAGGAGACTTTGGGGATCAACACAATTAGGTCTCCAAAAGAGAATAGTGAAAAGGGATACTGATAAACCACTATTTTATGATTTGTCTTGTGCTCAATTGAGTGGTTTTTATCAAATCTTTGCTCACTTATTCATATAATTTGTATAGTTTTACAATTCCTTCCTTATTCTGTGATATATGTGAAAACATGTTTTCTAGGCTTTAAAACTGTTAATTTTAATTACCCTTTATTACCGTTCGATGCCGGTATCTGTGTTAAATATTTTTTTCAGACTTTATAGGGCAGGAATGGCTTAGAGGACAGAAAGGAGACATAAAAAAGTGGAAGGAACGCGTGAAAATGAAGTTTTGAAGGAAATGGCAGCGACGCGCGTGCATGGACGACGCGGACGCGTGCCTAGCGCAGAGCACGAGCGACGCGCACGCGTGACCTACGCGTACGCATGACAGACGTCATGTGCAGAAAGTTGCAGAATTCGCCCCCAGCGATTTCTGGGCTCTTTTTCGGCCCAAATCTAAGCCCAAAAATACAGAATAGAGGCTGGAGAATGAGGGAATCAAAATATTGATTCAACATTCATTCAATATCGAATTTTAGGTTTTTAGATGTAGTTTCTAGAGAGAGAGGCTCTCTCCTCTCTCTAGATTTTAGGATTTAGGATTTCTCCTCAATTCCAGGTTCAATGTTCCTTTAACTTAATTTCTCTTCTACTTTTATTTATTCTAGTACTTTGGTTTATCTATTTCTCTTGTTAATTACTTATGTTGCCAAATTAGTTTATGAATTCTTATGTTTAATTTGATTTTCTATTTTGTATTTCAGATTTATGATTATTTCTTTAATTTATGTTATTAATGCTTTTAAATTTCTCCCCCTTTGCTTTGGTTGAGTAATTGGTGACACTTGAGTTATCAAACTCATTGTTGATTGATAATTGGAATTTACTGGTTGATTTGGATCCCTATAAAGCTAGTCTTTCCATAGGAGTTGACTAGGACTTGAGGAATCCCATTGACTGGTCTACTTGACTTTCCTTTATTTAGTAAGGGTTAACTAAGTGGGAGTAATAAACAATTCTCATTACAATTGATAAGGATAACTAGGATGATATTTCTAGTTCTTATACCTTGCAATGGTTTTCATGATAATTAATTTACTTTCTTGTCAATTTATTTTCTTGTTCCCTATTCCAAAAAACCCAAAAAGATACTTTTCCATGACCAATAATAAATCATACTTCCCTGCAATTCCTTGAGAGACGACCCGAGGTTTAAATACTTCGGTTATAAATTTTGTTGAGTTTTGTTACTTGTGACAACTAAACTTTTGTACGAAAGGATTCTTTGGTGGTTCAGAACTATACTTACAACGTGATTATTTTTGTGAAATTCTTTACTGGCAGAAAATCCGTTCATTCAGATACCTCAAAAGGTATTATTAACTTAAGACCAAATGTCATAATGTACTACACTCCAATTCCTTATAAAAAATAACTTGAAACCCATCTAGTCCAGAAGCCTCTAGAAGGCTCAGCTACAAAGAGTTGCTTTAACCTCCTTCATGGTAACTAGCGTAGTAAGATACGCATAGACCTCTCTGCTCAAAGAAGGTAAAAGACAGTCTCCTAAGATATCTAAATTAACATCCACCGTCGAGCAAAAAGGGAATTGAAAGAAAGATTTTGCTTCTTGTTGAAGGATAATGGGATCGGTTTTTCAAGTCTCATCATTAAGAAATAAGCCATGGATTTTATTCCTCTTTCTTCATACCAAAGCTTTGATATGGAAAAATTGTGTTTCTATCACCAGACTTGACCTATTGTTCTCTAGATTTTTGCACCCAAAAAAGTCCTTTCTATAACAACACAGTATTATATTGTTCGAGCATTTCTTTCTCTTTGATTCTCAAAGAAATAATACCCATAACCTCCAACATTTTTTGAATGAGATCAATATGATTTTTCAACTTGTGCATCTTAGCAAAGATATTGCTGAAAAATTTTGAATTGAACTCCAAAGAACACTTCTAGACATCTTTCAAACAATTAATAATAGAAGGGGAACTACACTTCCAAGTTTGCTGCACTATGTCTTGGTAAGAAGGGTGAGTGGTCCAAGCAACTTATAATCTAAAAGGCCTCTCTCTTTTTGGTTGAGGAATAGCTAAGGAGTGCAAAAGGATAGGCAATAATTATAATACAAACGACAAAGGACTTTAGAAAAATTAAAGCTTCAATAAAGATACTATACCAAGCAGAATTAGAAATAACCCGATCTAGTCTTTTGGCAATGTTTCTAATCCCTAAATTCTACGATACCAAGTGAAAGACCTTCCAGAACTAGAAATCTCTAAAAGACCACAATAATTCATCGTCTGAACAAACTGATTGGCATGAGAATTATAAAAATTACCTCCTGTTATTACTTTTATAGGTGACATGATTTCATTAAAATCTTCAAGTAAAATCCAAGGGCTATTACGGCTATCAGCTATATACTGAATATGCTCCCAAAGAAAGGCATGAGACGCATGTTGTAGGATGCCATAGATGGTGCTGCATAACCACTCTAAGTTATTAATATTAACCTTCATAGTTAAACACTGTTAAAAAACTCCAAAAATTTGACAACTGAAAAAATTATTAGATGAAAGAAATAATATACTACCCTTGTGGCCACTAGCTTCCACAATATCCACAGCAAAATAACCAAGATTATTCCAAAAACATTGCATATTAGCAAAAGAAATACGAGTTTCAACTAAAATTAGAAAAAAAGGGTGAACATTTTTTATTAACTGCTTGCAATAAACTCCAATCATTTTATTAGAAGCTTCTCTAACATTCCAAACTAAAGTATTAAAAATACTATCTATAGAAAAAATAACAAAAAAGAGGAAGAAACTTCATAGTTAACCTGGGCCAAGTTTTGATGCTTCCTTTACACCATTTGAACAGTCATCCTCGTACCCCACATTGATTACTTAAATGCACTTTTTAGGAACTGTAAAAACTAGCAACGATGGTGAATTCTTTAAGGAAGGAGGTCTTCAATGTTTGTATTTGTTATTAGTGATGGGTGTTGCCTAGTTAGCTTGAGTAGCATCCCCAGCCCTATCTCTTCCAGAAGCTGGCATAGAGAAATTATCATGTGAGAGAGAGGTGTTATTCTTCGAGGAAGAGGTTGGTCCCTCGAAGTGGCTTTGTTTACAAGTTTAAGACTAAACTTAGAGCCCTGATTTGTTGAAGCAACACCAACATGAAAAAGGATCTTAGTTCCATTCCTTGAAGAAGAGGAAGTTAGGTCTTGTTGCATGTGGTCTTCCTTACTTTGGTCCACCTTAGTTTTTTCCTTATGCTTTACTTCAGCCTAACCCTCATCACTTGCAAGCAATCACTCACGTTAAATGTATCCAGATTCTCCACTGCAATCTTCTCCAAAACCATTTTGTCTACGATCTTCTCCAAATTCAAATCAACATTATTAGCATCTTGATTCTTTTCAAATTCAAAGACAGCTGTTGGATTTGGTTGCCACCACTATCACATGTTCTTCATGCATCTTAGAATTTTCACAATTATTAATATTAATACCTTGATTGCTAACAAGAACTTTTTTCTTGCAATCACTTATGATATGTATATAGCAATTGCATGCTTCACACATCAATTGAAGACTTTCATACTCAATCAAATACTCAACACCATCAACAATAGTATGCATAACCCGGAGTCTAAGATTAACTTCAATAGATGCTCGTGCGAACTTTCCTCTCTTTGTAGAGCTGGTGGCAAGATTGACCATAAGACTACGTTTGATATAGGATATTAGGACTGGGACTTGGAGACTAGGACTTAGTATTATATTTGATAGTCAAAAATTAGAACTAAAATTTCAAAGACACAAAATTTCAATCCCTTCAATATCTCTAAAAAGTAAGGACATAGGGGACTGAAAATTTTGGAGACGGAGGTTAAAACTTTAATATTTTTTTCTTAAATACTCTTATTATTTTTTTTTAATCTTCCAAGTTTACCCCAAGTTCATATTAGAACTTCTTTCTCCTTTGAACAATATTCTTCCTATCACTGCAGAAGCCAGGCGACGGTGTGGCCCCAACAACGACATCCCTTTCTAGCTTAACCAGCTTGCTAGAATCGGTTCAAATCTGAAGCTTCTTTATGAAACAATGTTTTATTTTCTTTGACTCTGACTAACCCCATTCCACATCCCCATTGCTAAGCTCCTCAACGACGAGCTCTCTTGCAGCAACAGCAGCTGTTACTTGCGATTTATCGAAGGCTGGAAATAAAGCACCTCATCTTATGCGACATTGTGATGATGATAATGGAGGTTTGTGTTTTAAGATCAAAACTTTGTCAAGAAATGAATGGATTCAAACGTGGGTTTCCAATGATAAAGTTAAGTGTCTTGACATGATTGATCTTATGGAATATCGAAAAGGATTGGAGAAGGAGAAGTGAAGAGACCAAAAATCCCTTGAATCCAAGGGGGAAGAGATAAACAAAAGGGGTGGGGATTAAGTTTTTTTAGTTAATAAAGATATTTAAGTAATTTTATTTGTTTTAATATCTATATTTATTTTAAATTAAACAGGATATTGAGACATAATTTAATTTTGTACACTTTATACTAAAAACAATATAAAGACTAAAGTCTCTGTCTTAAGACTCTATCTCTCAACTTCTGTTTTTCAATTTCAATCTCTCTTTTAAATACAACCTAATAGATTTCTCAATAGCAGATGTGATTCTATTCATCGTCTTATTATGATAGCACCGAAGGCCTTCAATTCTAATCTATAACATAGTTGCCCCAAAAGACTCTTCTCTTGACAAAAAAATGGGCACCAGAATTTTACCACAACATAATGGCCATTAATCATCTATGCACCACTTGTTAAGACCTTGTCTTTCTCCTCCAGTAGTAGGGGTGTTCATGAATCGGATCCGATCCCATATCCGCGATATTTATCCGAATCCGATTCGAAAATTGCGGATATGGATCTGATCCGCAAGGCTTTCGGATCGGATCGGATTGCGGATTTTGGGTTGGTATCTGCATATCCGCGTATCCGCAAAAACAAAGAAATAAATAAGTAAATATTCTTTTTATGTTTTATTTCAACTAATAATTATCATATATGTTGTATTATTTTAATTTATTATTTAAAAAAAGTATGTTTAATATTATTTTAAGAGTAAACATATTTAAAAGAATAGAAAAATAAGATAAGAAAATTTTTTAAATAATTTTAAAATATTAATATTTCAATAATATATATTAATTATTAAAATTACTAAAACATCCATATTTTAAGAACATTTGAAATTTTTCTATAAAATAAGGATGTGTCCATTTATATTAGGTTTAATACTCTGTTGGTCTCTATAGTTTTACGAAATTTTCAATTAGGTATCTATATTTTTTTATTTTTAATTGGGTCCTGCACCAAATTTTTTTTTCAATTAGGTCCCTCTTGGTAGTAATTGGTTTAATTGTATAAAGACCCAACTAAAAAAAACTGGTGCAGAAACTTAAATAAAAGGGAAAAAAGTGTAGGGATTCAATTGAAAAAAAATTGGTACAAAGACCCAATTTAAAAAAAATATAAAAACCTAATTAGAATTTTTGCAAAACTATAGAGACCAACTGTTCCGAGGGTTACCTGAAATCGTAGGTCGATCTCGGACGAGATCTTCTGTGCTGATCGGAGATGATGTGTCCGGCTGTGAATGAAGGCCGGGGCTATCGTATCCGACTTGTTGAGCTTGGCTGCACTGCTGATCCTTCGCCACCAGAGGGTGGGGGGTACCTGCAAGGGACTCCGATGCTTAAGTTAGCAAGGGTATTAAGCAGGTTTTTAGTAGAATCAGAGTATGAGTTATACCTGGATACTCCAGTGTATTTATAATAGTGTGGAGTGACCTTCTTAGATAAGATAAGTTAGTTATTTTTATCTTATCTTATCTTATCTTTGAGTGAGGTCAGCTTATCTTCAAGGGAACCGCCTTATCTCTATAGGCTTGGGCTGCCTTTGGATCTGGGTCGTATTCCTTGAGTTGGGCCCTTTTTGGGCTTTCCTGTTGATTTGGCCGAGCTCTTTGGAAAGAGGTCGGATAGTCTGACCTGAAGAGGTCGGTCGCTTTGTCGCTAATCATCCCGGGTCGGATAGCTCAACTCAGGGTATGAACAGTGCCCCTGCTTAAGCTCGGTCTTTCTTTCGGAGGTCAAGTCTTAGTTTTAGGACTTCGATCTTTCTCTGGTGAAACCGAACTTGAGTATTTTGTCGATTTTATCTTTGTAGGGTTCCTTTTTGAATGCGGAACGTTTCTTCTTTCGTTTCCTCTGAAAGCGCGCGCTTTTGTATTAGTGTCCTAGCCTTGGGAATGTGCGAGGGTTTAATGCCCTCATTAATGCATTTTTAATGCTCCGTTTCTCATGGCTCTTTTATTTTGAATTTTGCATTCAAGAAACGGTTTTTGTTTTCTGTAACTTCCCTTCTTTTCTCTCTGTTTTTCTGTTTCGCCTCGTTTTTCTCTGCGACGCTTTGTCTTGGTACTTTGTTGGTGCTTCGCTTGAGAGACGATTTCCACAACTTCCTTTCTCCGGCTTTCAGCTTTCTTCAGAGCTTTCCTCCTTTCTCCAGGTTTGGTTTCTACTTTCTGCTTCTTTACTTCTTTCGTTGTTTTTTCTAGTGTATTTTGATAAGGTTTTGATGCATGCTGGAAAGTCTAATCCTTTTTGTGTCGTCATGCTTAATTTGTTGTCGTGATGCATGTTTCTAACATTTTCTTCTGATGATTGAGGTTTTGTTTGTTTGCATTACTGTTGCTGACTGTCGCCTTCGTATTTTGGAATTTTGGGTCGATGAACTGTTTGATAATCTTTTGAAAGTCGACTGCGCCTTTTGTAGCTTTCTTTATTGATAGAATTTTGTAGCAGATAACGATCTTTCTTATATTTGCTTTGTCTTTCTCTTCGTGTTGTTGTTTGTCTGGAAGTGAAGTTTTTTCTTTCTTCGAGGGTTTTGTTAAGATGTTATCCTTGTAGATTTTTTCTGAGTCCTTACTCTGTCACTGCCTCCAAAGGATGCCCCTGGACCTTGTCTTAGGGTTTTCCTTTTATCTGTTTGTATGCTTGAGTCATATTCTGCTATGAGTTGATTTTGACTTTGTCCGAGATGTTTGGGTTAGTAATCTTTTTTCTTCTTTCTTGCTGTAGGACTAGTTGACCTCATGTCTTCTCGTAAGAACATTGTTGAGACATCTTTCCAAGTCCCTGAGGGCATGGCTGATTGGGTGGATTCGATGGTTCTTTTGTGTGTTTCTTTGGTTGATTCTGAATTTTGTCAGCAGCTTAGGCAATTTCATATTGTTTGTAGTAGTGGTAGTGAGGAAAAAAACTATGAACTTGTACCTCCAAATTCTGAGGAAAGGGTCTGTTTTTCTACCCGAATTGCTGGAGAGCGCCCCTTTTTCTACGCCTACGACTTCTTTTTTTGCCAAATGAATATCACTCTTCCTTTTACCGATTTTGAGACCAACCTGTTATGGTCCTGTAATGTAGCTCTGTCCCAACTTCACCCCAATTCCTGGGGTTTTATAAAAATCTTTCAATTGTTGTGTCATGAATTCGGTATCCCTGCTTCACAATCCCTCTTCTTTTATCTCTTTGTTTTGACAAAGCCTGGGGTAGTTAAGAAGAAAGCCGCTTGGGTTTCTTTCCGAGCTTCCCAGGGAAAAAAGATTTTCTCCATGTTTGATGAATCTTTCCGTGACTTCAAGAATTACTTTTTTAGGGTCCGAGCTGTTGAAGGAGCTCGGCCCTTTTTTTCTGGATGAGAATGATGAACCCGCCTTTCCCTTGGAATGGAAAAAGGATGTAAGGGTATCTAGGTATACGTGGAAAATGTTAGATGAGGCTGAGCAAGCTTTCGTGACTATGCTGGAAGAAAATTGGGGGCAGCCTGCCCATCTTGACACAAAGAAATTTTTAACCAACCCCTCTCTCCTTCGAGCTAAGCTGGGTAGTGATATTATTTTTTGTTTTCCTTGTTTGTTGAGTTTATCTCTTGCAAGCTCTTTCTGATTCGTAACTTGGTTTCCCGCAGTTATGTTTTCTTTGCAGAGATGATTAAAAATAATGAATTCATGAAGGCCTTTAAGAGGGCAAGAAAGGCTACTGCGGCTCAAAATGTCTCGGCTAAGGCGGCCGGTGAGGGATCATCTCAGGCTCAGTCGAAGCCGGCCGTACCGAGCTCGCCGGGGGTGAGGAAGGTAATCCCTACTCCCCGGGTTCGTTTGGCTGATCCTTCTCAAGTTTCTGTTGCTACTGTTGGTGCTCCTCCAAACAAAAAACAAAAAACAATTGAGCCTTTTAACCTCGATGTCCTTGACTTTGATGTGGTTGAGTTTGTCGATCAGCAGATTGGTCCTTACGGTACCATTCCTACCGACGATGTCTCTCTCCTTCGCCACTTGGATTTTATTACTCGGAGTAGCGTCAAGATGGCACATATGGGAGCTGCTCTGTACCGGACTGCCCAAGACCTCCCTCTTCATGCTACCAAAGCTTTTATGGAAGAGGCCAAGCAAGAGTTCGACCGTATGAAGGGTCTAAAGGAGGAGCTCCAAGTGAAAGTGACCAAGCTGGAGAAGGAGTTGGAGACCGAAAAGGCTAGTTCTGTTGCCCTGGCGGCTTCTGTGAGGTTGGCTGAAGATACCGCTTTGAGGCACAAGGATAGCTATGTTACGGCCTACAGGGAAGTGATGCGTCTCAGGGAGGAGCTAGAGTCTGCCTGGGTTGATTATGTCGAGCTCCAGGGTCACCTTGTAGGCAGTGTAAATGCTGCTTATGAGAACCTGAAGGAGCAAGTTCGAGTTCTTGCTCCCGAGGTTGACCTTACTCTCTTCAGCCTGGATAATGTTGTAAAGGATGGTAAGATTGTCCCTGACGACGATGATGTCGAACCTTCCTCTGTTCTTACTGCCAAAGCCTCTGTGGTGCCGATTTCTTCAGCTCCTTCAACTGAGGCCGGTCATCCTGTGTCAGATCCTGACTGTCAAATCTTGAACCGGGATGATGGTACTGTGGATGCTGTGCCCATTTAGGCTCGCCCTCCTTCACCTCGTGCTGCCGAGAAGCCTTCTGATGAATAGTTTTCTAAGTGTTTGTGTAGATAACTCGGCTTGTGGGCGTTTTTAAACTTTTTATGATGTTTGCTGACTGTTGACACTTTTTTGGTTGCTTGTTTAGCAACTTTATTTTGAAAAACAAAATAGTTTCCAAGTTCTTGGGGCTAATTTTGGCAGCCTCTTGAGCTTGTTATTATTATAACTATGTTTTTCATATCATGTCTGTTTGCATCTGCCTTGGTATCTTTTTAGGCTTTTCAGAGTGTTGGAGCTTTGTTGACCTCTTTAGATTGCCTTCATACTTGTGGCTTGATTCCTCTGAGGTTGTAGTTGCTTGGATCCCACTTGTATGTCGGCTTCCTTATGTAGGCTTGAAGTTATTTCTAATAACCCTATTTGTTGGGACCTTTGTGAGGTCTCCGTTAGTGTTTACCTTTGTTAAGGTTTTTGGGAAGCCGACTTCATCATTTCAGTTACTTTTAGCAATCCTTTCTTTTGGACCTTGTTGGGTCTTATTTTAGGAATTACTCTTGCAACTTGTTTGGGGGAGGCCGACTTCTTTATGTCAGTCTTGCCTAAGTTATTTCTAGTAACCCTCTTTCTCGGACCCTCGTGGAGTCTCTTTCAGGTGTTACTTTTTATAACTTGTTGATTTTGGAACCGATTTTCTTGTGTTGGTTCCTTCTAAGTTACTTTTGTAATCCTCTTTCTTGGACCTTGTTTAGGTCTCTTTCAGGGATTACTTTTATAACTTTATGTTTTGGGCCGACTTTTTCTTGTCGGGCCCTTCTAAGTTATTTTTGTAATCCTCTTTCTTGGACCTTGTTGAGGTCTCTTTCAGGGATTACTTTTATAACTTTATGTTTTGGGCCGACTTCTTCATGTCGGGCCCTTCTAAGTTATTTTTGTAATCCTCTTTCTTGGACCTTGTTCAGGTCTCTTTCAGGGATTACTTTTATAACTTTATGTTTTGGGCCGACTTCTTCATGTCGAACCCTTCTAAGTTATTTTTGTAATCCTCTTTCTTGGACCTTGTTCTGGTCTCTTTCAGGGATTACTTTTATAACTTGTTTGTAGGAGACCGACTTCGTCATGTCGATCTCTTCTAAGTTATAGCAATCCTCTTTTATAGGATTGGCCAGACCTCTTTCTAGGGATTTGCTTATAACTTGGGTTATTGCGACCGGTCCGACTTCTCTATGTCGACCAGTCTTTAAGTTATTATTTAGCAACCCATTTTTATTAAGACCTTGTCAGGTCCTTTCTATGGATCACTTTCGATAACTTCTTGCATTATTCTGTATTCGTCTTTGCCGATTTTGTAGAAATTGGGTTTAATCCCCGTTTGGTCGACCTTTTAATGAATTTGGTTTTCATCTTTGTTGGTCTTTGTCGTGATCGTGTAGTGAATTTGATTTTCACTTTTTGCCGATCTGTAGCATCGCAATCGGACGACGAATGTTTCAGATTAATGCGTCTTGAGAATTTGTAGAAGATCTAAACAGTTTTTATTCAAGTCGAAAAATGCAAATATATACATGTGGGAGCTTTATCCCTATAGGTTGAGCGATTGATAGGTCTTGGCTTGGTGCCTAATTAAAAAACTTTTTCAGGAAAAAGAGTGCGCCTTATCCTAAGATCTTTTATCATCCCTAACTATAGTACCTTCTTAAGTTGCAGGCGTGCCATGACCTAGGAAGCTCTCGCCCATCGAGTTCGGACAGTCTGTAGTAGCCCTTTCCAAGTACTTCTATGACTTGGTAGGGTCCTTTCCAGTTCGCTACCAGCTTTCCTTCTCCGGGTCGAGTTGTTCCGATATCATTTCGGATTAAGACGAGGTCGTTCTCAGCAAATCCTCACGGCACCACCCTTTGGTTGGATCTTGAAGCCATTCGTCGTTTTAATGCCTCTTCCCTTATCCGAGCTCTTTCTTGGACTTCTGGGAGTAGGTCGAGTTCTTCCCTTTGAAGTTGGGAGTTGGCTTCTTCATTATAGTGGATCACTCTAGGCAACCCTTCTTCGATCTCCACTAGGATCATTGCCTCTATTCCGTATGCTAATCGGAAGGGTGATTCCTTTGTGGTGGAATGCGGCGTTGTTCGATATGCCCACAGGACTTGTGGGAGTTCTTCAGCCCAGGCTCCTTTTGCGTCCTGTAATCTCTGCTTGAGCCCAGCCAATATGACTTTGTTGGCAGTTTTCACTTGTCCATTGGCTTGGGGGTGCTCTACAGAAGTGAACTGGTGTTTTATGTTTAAGTCGGCCACTAACTTTCTGAAGCCTGCATCTGCGAATTGAGTGCCATTGTCTGTAGTGATGGAGTATGGAACCCCGAACCTTGTGACAATATTCCTATATAGGAATTTTCGACTTCTTTGAGCATTGGCATTAGCTAGGGGTTCTTCTTCGATCCACTTCGTGAAGTAGTCTACCCCTACTATGAGGAATTTAACTTGTCCCGATCCCTGAGGGAAGGGTCCGAGAAGGTCGAGTCCCCATTTTGTGAATGGCCAAGGTGAGGTTACGCTGATAAGTTCCTCTGGCGGGGTGATGTGGAAGTTGGCATGTTTTTGACATGGTGGACATGTCTTTATGAACTCCGTGGCTTCTTTTTGTAGAGTTGGCCAATAGAACCCTGCCCGGAGTACTTTTTTGGTGAGTGCTTGCGCTCCGAGATGATTGCCACAGATGCCACTGTGTACTTCTTCTAGAATTTTGTTTGTATTGGAAGTCGGAACACATCTTAGTAATGGTATTGAAATCCCTCTTTTGTATAGGATATCGTTTATGATAGTGTAGTATTGTGCCTCCCGCTTTAACCTCTTTGCCTCCTTTTTATCTGTAGGGAGTGTTTCTGTTTTGAGGTAGTTAATTATGGGGGTCATCCATCCTTGTTCCAGATCTGTTATAGCTAGAACTTTTCCTCTTTCGAGATTGATGGGTTTTGCAGCATTTCCTGGATGAGGCTTCTATTGTTGCCCCCTGGTTTGGTGCTGGCTAGCTTTGAGAGTGCGTCAGCTCGAGCATTCTGTTCGCGGGGTATGTGGCGGATCTCATATTCTCTGAATTGTCTGAGTTGTTCCCTGGTTTTATCCAAGTATTTTTTCATAGTGGGGTCCTTGGCTTGGTAGCTACCTGTTATTTGTGAAGTGACCACCTGTAAATCGCTGAAGATAATAAGTTTTTGAGCTCCAACCTCTTTAGCCAGCTTCAAACCGACTAGTAATGCCTCATACTCAGCTTGGTTGTTTGAGGCAGGGAACCCGAATTTGAGAGAAAGCTCGATTTGGGTTCCTTGGTTGCTTTCAATTATCAAACCCGCGCCGCTTCCGGTCTTATTTGAGGAGTCGTCCACGTAGAGATTCCATTCTATGGGGTTTTCTGGGGTCTCTATGAATTCCGCGATAAAGTCGGCTAAGTATTGTGATTTGATGGCTGTCCGAGCTTCGTATTGAAGGTCGAATTTGGACAACTCGACTGCCCATTGTAGGATTCTGCCTGCTAGGTCTGTTTTCTGTAATATCCCTTTTATGGGCTGGTTAGTCCGGACCTTAATGGTGTGAGCTTGAAAGTATGGATGAAGTCGTCGAGATGTTAGTATGAGGGCATAGGCAAATTTCTCTATTTTTTGGTAGTTCAGTTCGGATCCTTGTAGCGCCTTACTGATGAAGTATACGGGTTGTTGCCCACTGTCATCTTCTCGAACCAATGCTGAGGTTGCTGCTCGACTTCCTACCGCGAGGTATAATATGAGTGGTTCTCCTTCCCGTGGCCGAGATAGGATAGGTGGTTGTTCCAGGAACCTTTTGAAATCTTGAAAGGCTTGCTCGCACTCGGTGGTCCATTCAAATTTCTTCCTCTTCCTTAGAATGGCGTAGAAGGGGAGGGATCTTATTGCGGATCCGGCTAGAAATCTGGACAAGGCTGCCAACCTCCCGTTGAGTTGTTGTACCCCTTTGACGCGTGTCGGGCTCTTCATGTCGAGTATGGCACGGAATTTATCCGGATTTGCCTCGATTCCTCTTTGTGTGGGCATAAAACCCAAGAATTTGCCAGCTTCTACTGCGAAGGTGCATTTTGCAGGATTGAGTCGCATGACATGCCTTCTTATAGTGTCGAACACTCGGGCCAAGTCAGACAATAGAGTCTCTTCACTTTGTGTCTTTATTAACATGTCGTCCACATAGACTTACATGATTTTTCCGATATGATCCGAAAAGACCTTATTCATTAACCTTTGATAGGTAGCTCCTGCGTTTTTAAGACCAAAAGGCATGACAATGTAGCAATAATTTGCCTTTGGAGTTAAGAATGAAGTTTTCTCTTAGTCGGGTGGATACATTGGGATTTGATTGTATCCCGAATATGCGTCCATAAACGATACTTGGGAGTGGATAGGGATCTTTTGGGCAGGCTTTGTTGAGATCGGTGTAGTCGGTGCACATTCGCCACTTCCCATTTGATTTTTTCACCAAGACGACGTTAGCCAACCATAGTGGGTACTTGACTTCCCTTATGAATCCTGCCTCCAGTAGAGCTTGTACCTGCTCTTCCACAGCTTGGGATCGTTCGGGTCCGAGCTTTCTACGTCTCTGTTGTATTGGCCTAGATCCTGGATAGACTACTAACTTGTGGCACATTACCTCGGGGTCTATGCCTGGCATGTCTGCAGCCTTCCATGAAAAGAGGTCGACATTGTCTTGTAAGAACTGTACGAGTGATTATTTTATGTCTCCCTTTAGGTTTGTTCCAATATTGGTCGTTTTGTCCGGGATGTCTCCGATCTGTACTTTCTCTATCACACCTTCGGGCTGTGGGCGAAGTTCTTCTCGCCTCTGAACTCCCCCGAGTTTGATTGTGTGGAACTCTTCTCCTCTGCTTCTGAGGTTTAGACTTTCGTTGTAGCAGCGGCGTGCCGTCTTTTGGTCTGCTTTTATTGTGGCTATCCCTTCTGCAGTTCAGAATTTCATGCATAGATGTGGAGTCGAGACTATTACGCCAAGCTGATTCAACGTTGTCCGACCTATTAAGGCGTTGTAGGCTGAACTCACGTCGACCACGATGTAGTCTATCTTGAGCGTTTTTGACTGGCCCCCTTTGCCGAAGGTTGTGTGTAGTGAGACGTATCCAAGTGGTTGAACTGGGGTGTCTCCTAGTCCGAATAGGCTATTCGGATATGCCCTGAGTTCTTTTTCTTCTAGGCCGAGCTTGTCGAAGGCAATTTTGAATAAGATATCGGCAGAGCTCCCTTGGTCTATCAGTGTGCGGTGGAGATTTGCATTTGCCAATATAATGGTGACGACCATGGGATTGTCGTGTCCTGAGATGACACCAGATGCATCTTCTTTGGTGAAAGTAATCGCAGGGATGTCGGGTGCTTCCTCCTTCCCCTCGACATGATATACTTCTTTGAGATATCTTTTGCAAGATGATTTGGAGATTTCTCCTCCTGCAAACCCTCCATGTATCATATGGACGTGTCTTTCTGGTGAGCGAGGTGATCACTCAGTTCGTCCGACATCTTCGTTCCTTCTTCTTTTTCTTTGCTCATCGTCTCGGGTGGCTAGGTATCGATCTAATTTTCCTTCTCTTACTAGTTTTTCTATAAAATTTTTTAAGTCAAAGTATTCGTTGGTGGGATGTCCGCGGAGTCTATGGTATTCGCAATATTCAGACCGATTTCCTCCTCCCTTCTTGCCCTTGAGTGGTCGAGCTGGGGGTATTTTTTCAGTATGGCAGACTTCTCTGTAAACATCCACAAGGGACACTCGAAGGGGGGTGTAATTGTGGTATTTTTTTATTTTTTCCCCATGTCGATCTTCTTTCTTTTTGGATTTTTTATCCTTGTCTCAAGAGGAGTAGGTGAATCCGGACTTTGAGGTCTCTCCTAGTCGAGAGTTCTCCTCTATGTTGATATACTTCTCTGCTCATTTTTGAACCTCGTTCAGAGATGTGGGGTGTTTCTTTGATATAGATTGGCTAAAAGGTCTCTCTCGCAAGCCATTGATGAGGCCCATGATGGCGGCCTCTGTTGGTAGGCTTTGTATATCGAGGCATGTTTTGTTAAATCTTTCCATGTAGTTGCAAAGACTTTCTCGTTCTCCTTGCTTGATTCCTAGTAGACTTGGGACGTGCTTAGCCTTATCTTTTTGGATGGAGAATCTGGCTAGAAACTTTTTGGCTAAGTCGTCAAAACTTGAGATGGACCTAGAAGGTAGATTGTCGAACCATCTAATTGCTGTTTTTGTTAAAGTAGTCGGAAAGACTTTGCAGCGGACTGCATCTGAGGCGTCTGTGAGGTACATTCTACTCCTGAAATTGCTGAGATGGTGGCCGGGATCTGTAGTGCCATCGTACATAATCATGTCGGGAAGTTTGAAGTCCTTTGGGATTTTAGTCTTCATAATTTCTTTAATGAATGGATCTTGGTCCTTGTGGGAGTCATTTTCGTGACCGGATCGAGTGGTCTTGGTTTTGAGATCGGTCTCGAGTTTTAAGAGCTTGTCTTCTATCTCACGGCGTCGTCTAACTTCCCTTCGTAGATCTTTCTCAGCTTCTCATTGATGCTCCACCTTCTTTTCGAGCTGTTTCAAGCGATCTTGAAGTGCCTCCACTGCTCCCTTATTTGGTGAATCATTATTTTTGTCAGGTTGAGAGGTATCTTTTGGTGTAGTGTCCGCTTTCTTATGCGGCGTTCTATCTTCTAGATCTGACTCGTGGTCGTTGTCATGGCCGTCCGCCATGGCGGTGGGATGACTTCCAGGATCCCCAGCAACGGCGCCAATGTTTCGAGGATTACCTGAAACCGTAGGTCGATCACGGACGAGATCTTCTGTGCTGATCGGAGATGATGTGTCCGGCTGTGAGTGAAGGTCGGGGCTATCATATCCGACTTGTTGAGCTTGGCTGCACTGCTGATCCTTCGCCACCAGAGGGTGGATGGTACCTGCAAGGGACTCCGATACTTAAGTTAGCAAGGGTATTAAGAAGGTTTTTAGTAGAATCAGAGTATGAGTTATACCTGGGTGCTCTAGTGTATTTATAATAGTGTGGAGTGACCTTCTTAGATAAGATAAGTTAGTTATTTTTATCTTATCTTATCTTATCTTTGAGTGAGGTCAGCTTATCTTCAAGGGAACCGCCCTTATCTCTATAGACTTGGGCTGCCTTTGGATATGGGTCGTATTCCTTGAGTTGGGCCCTTTTTGGGCTTTCCTGTCGATTTGGCCGAGCTCTTTGGGAAGAGGTCGGATAGTCTCACCTGAAGAGGTCGGTCGCTTTGTCGCTAATCATCTCGGGTCGGATAACTCAACCCAGGGTATGAACACCAACAGAGTAATTAAACCTTTATATTATCTACCGTTGAAAAGTGACTTCTATTTTTATTGAAAAATAAGAATAATAGTGACTGAGGTGTACCCAAGGTGTTATACTATCATATGCAAGGTTATGAAAACCGGACCGGTCATTGAACCGGTCAAGCAACTGGTTCAATGGTTCAATGGTCCGACCGGGGTCGAACCGTGGTCGAACCGATTTAATTAAATATACACTAAAATTATATAAAAATTCAATATATAATTTTAAATATACCAAATTAGTCTCAAACAATAGTATTATACTAACTCAAACAATAGTATTATACTAAAAAATGATTGGCTAAGCTATAATATCAATTAGTCTCAAACAATAGTATTATACTAACTCAAACAAAATTAACTCAAACAAAAAGCAGCAATTCAGAAACTAACCATCAACAAATAATTGCAATATTTCTTGCTCCACCTGGCCCTGTTCCTCCAAAGGCTTCCTTTTTTTCTAAATTAGTTGGCTAAGCTACATGCAAAACTAAAGTTTCCTGTTTTATTTTGATTAAAGTTCCAAAACCAAATCTGGCAAATCAATAGATACTTTTGGAAAAATAAAACTGCATATCTAATTGAAACAAAGTTCTCACGTTTCTACAGCCTTTTCAATATTCTAGATCATGACACCCTTAACTTCAGAGACCTTTTTCTGAACCTTGGCAAGCTTGCTTATCTACTCCAGTACTGTTTATGCTCCTTGAATTTCAGCCTGCACCATCCAAACAAAACAAAACAAAACAACACAATTTACACAAATTCAACCAAATCAACCTCCATAATCAATTAGTCTCAAACAATAGTATTATACTAACTCAAACACAATTAACTCAAACAAAAAGCAGCAATTCAGAAACTAACCATCAACAAAATTAACTCAAACAAGCAGCAGCAATTCAGAATATCAATCCCATAACAGAAGTAGCAATGCAAAACAGAAGCAGGTTTTTTTTTTTTTTAAATCCAAAACGACGTCGTTTAGCATTTCAGCCTTCAAACCAAAAACCGTTAAAAACCGGACGGTTCTTTCGGTTCACCGGTTAACCGCCGGTTCGACCGGTTTTTTCACCGATTTTTTGTCAGGCGGTTTTTGACGTTACCCGGACCGGCTAGATGACCGGTTCCCGGTTATTCCGGTTAAACCGGCCGGTCCGGTTCGGTTTTCAGAACCATGGTTATACCTAGATTTTCACTTACTTGCAAGAAAAATAGCTCGAAGCTAAAGATTGAGTCAGATATAGGTTTTATTTATTCACTTAAGTTTGAAGTGCTGAAAATTGCTTCATCATTTGAGCAAAATCTTGAAAAAGAAACATATTTTCGTAAAAATATTAAGAATAATTCTCAACAATTTATAATAGTAAACAAATAAACTTTTATAATACCCAAATCATGTTGTTTGATACAAGGTTATGAAAACCGGACCGGTCATTGAACCGGTCAAGCAACTGGTTCAATGGTTCAATAGTCCGACCGGGGTCGAACCGTGGTCGAACCGGTTTAATTAAATATACACTAAAATTATATAAAAATTCAATATATAATTTTAAATATACCAAATTAGTCTCAAACAATAGTATTATACTAACTCGAACAATAGTATTATACTAAAAAATGATTAGCTAAGCTATAATATCAATTAGTCTCAAACAATAGTATTATACTAACTCAAACAAAATTAACTCAAACAAAAAGCAGCAATTCAGAAACTAACCATCAACAAATAATTGCAATATTTCTTGCTCCACCTGGCCCTGTTCCTCCAAAGGCTTCCTTTTTTCCTAAATTAGTTGGCTAAGCTACATGCAAAACTAAAGTTTCCTGTTTTATTTTGATTAAAGTTCCAAAACCAAATCTGGCAAATCAATAGATACTACGGGAAAAATAAAACTGCATATCTAATTGAAACAAAGTTCTCACGTTTCTACAGCCTTTTCAATATTCTAGATCATGACACCCTTAACTTCAGAGACCTTTTTCTGAACCTTGGCAAGCTTGCTTATCTACTCCAGTACTGCATATGCTCCTTGAATTTCAGCCTGCACCATCCAAACAAAACAAAACAAAACAACACAATTTACACAAATTCAACCAAATCAACCTCCATAATCAATTAGTCTCAAACAATAGTATTATACTAACTCAAACACAATTAACTCAAAACAAAAAGCAGCAATTCAGAAACTAACCATCAACAAAATTAACTCAAACAAGCAGCAGCAATTCAGAATATCAATCCCATAACAGAAGCAGCAATGCAAAACAGAAGCAGGTAACAGAAGCAGCAATGCAAAACAGAAGCAGGTAACAGAAGCAGCAATGCAAAACAGAAGCAGGTAACAGAAGCAGCAATGCAAAACAGAAGCAGCTACCAGAAGCAGCAAAAAATATTCATCATGATTCATGAAGCAGCGAGCTAACAGAAGCAGCAATGCAAAACATATTCAAAATAAAAAACATCAATCCTGAAAATCAAGAAGGCAGCATAGAATAGGCGAGCTCACAGAACTTCAGAAAATCAAAATCCAAAATCATAAAGGCAGCATAGAACAGGCGAGCTCACAGAACAAGATCAGAACCTCAGAAAATCAAAATCAAGAAGCATAGGTGAAAGAACAGAGTCTTACCAAATTCAGAAGGAGGCGGGCTCGGCCGGTGGTCGTCGGCTGCTGTCGATGGTTGTGGGTGGCGACCAACAACAGCATAACAGAATCAAGAATATCATCAACAATCCTAGACCACGGTGATAACAACAATAATTGAAGAAGAAAAATTAAAACAACAATTACAGTAAAAAAAATACCTTCTCTTCTAGAGAACAGAGGTGAGGGAGCACGACGGAAGGCTGGACGCGGCAGAACTAGAGAAGAGGTGGCCTGGACCACCGCAGAACTGGAGAAGAGGTGGCCTGGACCGCCATGGAACTGGAGCCCAGGAGGGTGGTGCGCGGCGGAACTAGAGCAGAGGAGCAGAGCCGGCGCAGCAGAACAGCGGCTGCGCGACGGAGGAAGCACGCGAGACGAGATGCAGTAGGGACGGCAGCTTCGAGTAGTTGAGATGGCGGAGGTGATATGGCAGTGAGGCTAGGGCTGGGAGATCTGGTGAAGGGGATCTAGGGGTTGGGAGGAGAGGCTTCTGTGCTTCCCCTGACTGCGACGGACGGCGGCGGTGACTCACTCCTTGCGGCTTTCGACGATCGGCGGTGAGGCTAGGGTTTCTGTTTTGGTTTTGGGAGAAAGAAGGAGATGGGAGAAGGACTGGAGACTGGAAACTGACTAGGGCTTCCTTCGATTTTTACGCGTTTTCCCTTTTTTTTTTTTTTTTTAAATCCAAAACGACGTCGTTTAGCATTTCAGCCTTCAAACCAAAAACCGTTAAAAACCGGACGGTTCTTCCGGTTCACCGGTTAACTACCGGTTCGACCGGTTTTTTCACCGATTTTTTGTCAGGCGGTTTTTGACGTTATCCGGACCGACTAGATGACCGGTTCCCGGTTATTCCGGTTGAACCGGCCGGTCCGGTTCGGTTTTCAGAACCATGATCATATGTATCATTTTTATGTGTATTCTTCCATTTCTAAGTGGATGAGTGTTTATTTTAAGGTTAAAAATTTTACTTTTAAGATATTTTATTCTCATGAATATTATATCAAAGTATCAAACAACATGATTTGGGTATTATAAAAGTTTATTTGTTTACTATTATAAATTGTTGAGAATTATTCTTAATATTTTTACGAAAATATGTTTCT
>NC_029786.2:89249293-89254171 GCF_000816755.2 Arachis ipaensis
TCTTCTTTTCATTTAAATATTTTTATTATGAATAGATGATTAATTCTTAAAATACTTTTAATAATAATTGAAAGATATAATAGTAATTTTTTTATAAAATATTAAAAAAATTATATTTGTGGTAATATATTTTTTTGGAGAATAAATTATTTTTATAAATTATTTTGCTAGAGTTAAATGTTAGTTAGCTAGAGTTAGACGTTAGTTAGTTAGCCAGGCATATAATAAACTAAATTCTATAATTTGGTTCAATGAGATTCATTAATATTTTTTACATTCTCATTTTCTGATCTTTGTTGGCTTTACATATTCTCTCTCAATTTCTCGCATTCATCTCTAACAATTTTGCACTTAGAGCATGAGCTTTCACATAGTAAAGTGAGCATGGAGAGTGTAGAGATTGAAGATTCTAGAACAATTCAACTGTATAAGAATCATGAGAGTTGGCTCTCTAGTGTGAAGACTCACAAAAAACAATCATGATACTTGAAGAATCGATGAATCTAGATCAAAGTTCGAATCAAAGTTTTTCAGCTAAAGATTTTCAAGATTTTGCTCAAATGATGAAGCAATTTTCAGCACTTCAAACTTAAGTGAATAAATAAAACCTATATCTGACTCAATCTTTAGCTTCGAGCTATTTTTCTTGCAAGTAAGTGAAAATCTAGGTATAACACTCTCACCTTCTCTTCTCAATGTTTCAAACTACCATACCTTGGCTCGATCTATTTGGATTTTCTAAAATCGAAGAGTAAATGCATGTTCGTTGATGGTTCCCTACTTGGACCTATTGAGATTGATCCAACATTTGAAGCTTGCGAAATAACACCATTGTTATTTCATGGTTACATGCCTCAATAAGCTTTGAAGTTTTACATAATGTGTTGTGGTGTAACGATGCAAGTGAACTATGAAAAGACCTTAGGCTCCGAATCTGTAAAGGTTATTTGTTAAAGGAAGAGCTATTTAGTTTGAGACAGGAAGATTTTATAATTACAACTTTTTTTTCAAGGCTTAATGTGATATGGGAAGAATTTGATGAATTTAGGCTAATTCCAGTTTAAAATTGTGCAAATTCATGTTCATGTGACCTTGTTGTGATAAAATAATACAAACTTAAATCCTATGGTGTTAAGTTCTTTTAAAAACTTAATTATCAGTATGCGACTGTGGACTCTCAAATCATGCTAATAAAACCGCTTTCTAACACAAATATGATTTATTCTTCAGCAAGAAAGACAACTGAATCATGGTGAAGTTAAACCAAAAACACTAGTTAATGCTATAGCAAATGAGTATAAAGAGAGATGGTACGATGAGGTAAAATTTGAACTATAGAGGGAGAGAGTACTCAGGTCATGGCAGGGGCAGAGGAGCTCCAAAATTGTGCTCGCATTGTGGCAAGCAAGACCACATTGTAGATAGTTGTTACTCCAAGTATGGATACCTTCCCCATATACAACAATCACAATGCAGGATTGCTAATGCTGTTAGTGTTGTTGGGCCAACCATGGAGAGCTCTTGATCACCGAGAAGACTTCCAGGAGGAATCAAGCGAGAGAACATAAGATGAGAAGACACCACATCCAACTCAAAACCTTAAGGTGTCAAATTAATGGGTCTCTCATCTTATAAACTCCTCACTCTTCCTTGCTTTCTTTGATGTGGGACTAACTTCAACACCCCTCACACTTGCAACACTAACAATCTCCCCCTCAAGTGTGAGCCTCCACATCAAGCATCAACTCCCCCTCTTTCTAGCTCCTCCACTACGGGTATTCGTCCATCACACCGCCGCAAAATACCGCGGGACACGCCGCCCGAACCACCTTTGTCGGGAAGACTTTCGATGCTTCACCTTGAATACCCCTTAAAACCAGACCGATTAAACCATCGGCTCTGATACCACTTGTTGGGCCAACCATGGAGAGCTCTTGATCACCGGAAAGACTTCGGGGAGGAATCAAGCGAGAGAACATAAGATGAGAAGACACCACATCCAACTCAAAACCTTAAGGTGTCAAATTAATGGGTCTCTCATCTTATAAACTCCTCACTCTTCCTTGCTTTCTTTGATGTGGGACTAACTTCAACACTCCTCACACTTGCAACACTAACAAGTGTCAACAACGAACTTAGTCGCTGAAGGAAATGTTGAACTCAGTAACACTTCTATTCTTAAGGGTGAGAATGACATCAGCATAGATGAACTGTTCTCAAACAAACAGAAAGAGGCACTAATTACCTTATTTCAACAACATGATCAACAACCTTCTCAATACTTGTTCCTTCCGCATGTATATTCTAAATACTCTTAATCACAAATTATAAATTGAAAAATAATTATTGGATCCTAGTATTTTTATGAGTAATTTTCAGGAATAAATTAAAATTTCTTAAAATAAAAACACACACAAAATCGTATTAATTTAATTAAGAAACTAAATTTTTTCAAATAATAATAAAAAACAAAAAAATTAAACATAATTTTTTAAGAATTTTCAACTTGCCATTTTTTATATGGCTCAACAGAAACTCTATTACACATGCATCTTTACTATTAATTTTTTCTGGCCCTAGCACATGCATCGGCTGAGAATACCAATAAAAAGAAAAATTTTCACCTAAATGTTCATCTAAATAAAACGGAAATTCTTCAACACTTTTGATTTTCAAAAATATTTCTTTAAAATTATTAAAAGAGGATTTATACAGTTTGAAAATACCTAAATCTAAAAACTATTTAAGTTCACCCAAACTTCTTTCCACACTCCCTTTACTTGAAAACATCTCAAAAAATGCCCATCCATTAGGATGGAGTTGAGATGAAGCGTAGTTCAACTATTTTAAAATAGAGCATTCAAAATCTGTAAAAAAGAGTTTTACTCGCAACTCTTGCAAAACACAGCTATGCATATAAAAAAAGAAAAAAAAAAGAAACAAAAATATATGCACTAACCTCTTTTGCTCATACTTTAACCTCTCTTGAAAACGGTTGAGTTCAAAGTCTTTGCATTTATGAAACATACTTGTGATTCCAAATGAAATAAATTGAAGCAATTTACGAAACCGTTTGAAATCTCTCAACCTAATCTCCATCCTTCATTCAAACCAACTACTCAAATACTATAGAAATACAAATAGGTGTCTAATCAATGCACATTGCTTTATTAATAACTTTTCATTAATTTTTTTATTTTCTTTTTTCGGACATTTTAATAAAGTATCTTGATGTAGGACTCCACTTATAATGTATATGCCGAGTTATACATTATCATTTAAAACTCAATCTGCTTTATTAAAATATTACCAGTCTCAACTTGAGTGCTATGATATGACTGTTATAAATTGGTTATGAAAAACTCGACATATACGTTATAGGTTGGCCATAAAAAATCATAACAACAAATCAGAACGTTATGATTTCTATATGTTACTATAATTCGGTAACAGACAATCACGAATCACCAACTCTCAATATAAGAGAAAGAGAAGAATTCATTTGGAGGTAAGTTAAGAAGTATTTGAGAATAAACTTATTTAAATACTGACTTAAGTGTCGGAGTACCTTTTCCAGGTATTCACCCCTTGTTCACAAGAAGCCGAGGCATAACCCGTCTCGAAGAAAGTCATCGAAGAACAAGTTATATCCCAATCAATCCACCTAAGAACAATAGTTAATTAAAGTGTATGTCAATGTATAATAGAATTTGTGATCACTAGTGAGTTCATGTATATAACACAAACTCTACTCTCATTTTAATACAATTTTTACTCATTTTTTTATCTCATATATCTCTGATTTTTCTGTTTTGTGCCCTTATTTTCATTCCTCTAAACCTTAGCTTTGGAAGTTCGATACCTTTCAAATTGAGTTGTCAAATTTACATTAAATTAGTCTTAGGCATATTAATTATTATGATGATTGAAGAAAATATTTTTCTATGGTTACACACAATTTTTTGTTTTTCTTCTTGTATTAGTGTAAAACAAAAAAATAATTTTTCTTTAAAAAAAATTAACGGATATATATATATATATATATATATACACTCATATCTAAAACTGTTCTTTCAAAGCCTAGTCATTCAAGCACCCAAAATCAATATGTTCATGTAGTTTTCAATCTTGTTAGTTGTTACACACACCAAATGTAACTTTCACACTTTTATTCTTCTTTTTTTAGTATACTTTTTTATTTGGTGAGAGAAATTTTCACTTCTCTACATTATTAGTCTATTATCAACTTTGTAATGGGGAATCAGAAGTGTTTTTCGATTAGAAAAATGAATTTCTTTATTCACAAGAAATTAAATAAAACGGAACAATATATAATTGTTACAAAGGTTTTGCTGATAGTATTATATATAAAGAAGGTTCTCATATCGATCGATCGACAAATTAAAGATGCAACTTTATATGTATTGCAGTTATAGAGAATGTTTAAAAATGAAGTGTTATCCAAAAACTATAAGAAAACAAGATAAGTTGGTGGAAATCGTTGGGTTAAAATTCATTATTTATTACGATGATAAATATAATCGTTGGAGTATTGAAATATATTTTAAATAGTTTTTATGTGTTTAATATATGTGATAAGTATGATAGGTATTTTCATGAAATTAGAATGAATAATGCTAAAAATAAAAGTAATAATTTGGACCGCACATAACATTAAAAGGAAAAGAAAGGATATTACGTAAAACATAATATAAATCAAGAGAAAGAATATTAAAAAAAATTCAAAACAACACACAATTAATCGAAAAAGCAAGAGGCTTTTACACTAAGCAATGCTTTAGATACATGAGAGTCATATTATTTTTTTTTTATTGAATTCATTTTGTATATCAGATTTTTTTTTCAGGCTTGACTAGT
>NC_029786.2:89254267-89265875 GCF_000816755.2 Arachis ipaensis
TGTATTAGGATTTTTCTTTTCTGTAAAGAAAAATGCTATAGTATGCAGAGAGAATTCAATAAAAATTATGAGAGAAAAAGCAAAATATTAGAAAGAAAAGTCATGAAGTATTTTTATTTGTATTTTTGTATTTTGACACAAAGAACATTCATTTAGAGTTTGTTCTTGATGTTTAGCGTTTTGAAAGCTTGAAATTTTGAGTTTTATTTGTCTTAACGTTGGAACCGGTTTTGGTTCTTTTGTTTAATTTTGTCTTTGAATTAGTGTTTATAATAAATTGATGATTATAATAAAATTCTACGTTTGTTGTGGTGAAAATTAAATATATGTCTTCTTACACTTATATGTTGAATTAGGATACATATGATGTTATATTCTCCTTTTCTTATTATATGTTCATGTTAGTCCAGATTCAATTCGTGAAACAAAATAAAATAATCTTCTGCAGTATCTATAATATCTTAGTTTTTTTGTTCATAATAAAAAAATGAAAAGAAAATATGCTTAAAAATAAATATATCTAATTTAAAATTTAAAAATATGAAAACATTAGTTGTAGTGAATTTCTAAACAACAATAAATAATTTTTCAAGATATAGTTATAACTAATTTCATGTTTATTGGATTTGAATAATTTTTTATCATACAAAAAGATGAGAAAACTAGCTTTATTGTTTGAGCTCGTTACAAAATTAAATTCAAATTCAATTAGGTAGATAAATATGTTACAAGTTCATAATAAAAAATTGCGCTGTAACTAATTAATCTGACATATTAATAGTATTTCATAAATATCTTAAGCTCGAGTTATCTGATTGACTTGGTTCAAAGTTTTTTTTTTAAAAATCTAACTCAATTCTCTATAAAATTGTATCTAATAGATATTTTTAAATTTTAAATGTAGAGAAATTTATAGGGTTTGCAAAGTGACAATTAAAATTGAAAATTTTACCGAATTAAATACGAGTTAGATTTTCTAACACATACCTAAGAGCCATTTGAGTCCTATATTTCTCATTTGAGTAATGCTAGGAACCAAAAGGGTATTAGCCAAAAACCAGCCAAAATATTTTTGGTGAATCCAAAATTTCTACGAGTTAATATATATGAATGTTTCTTTTTCTAAATATCAGAAAAGTTTCTTTTTCATACTAAATGGATGTTCTTTTATATATTTTTCGAATTTTTTTCTATTGCAAATGTGAATGCCTATATTTCTTTAAGAATTTTATATATTTTTTTAAAATTTTATAGATATTTAATTATTTTTGCTAAAATATAATTAGATGTTTCTTTTGTTAAGTATTATGATTTTTTTTCATATTAAATGAATATTTTTTTATATTTCTGTAATTGTGTAATTTGCAGTCTCTTTAATCATCAAAATGGCACCTAATATCCCAAAACGCATCGAGCAACATCGTGATGATAAATAATTCTTTTAAAATAATAAAATTTTATTGAAGATAAAAATATTTTATTAAAAATAATAAATGAAAAACAATGAGAAGGGAAGAAAGAATGCAAGCAGCCAAACAAAACCCAAGAAAATACCCAAAAAAATAAAATGCACCAAAAAATAAACCCAAGAAAGTTCTCCAACCCTCTGAATTCTCAATTCTCTGTACGACTGCACACCATTTGATTGGCCTTAGCTCACAAATCCCAACTTTCCAACTGTTAATGGCCTTCCTCTGCTGACCACCCGCGGCGCCGCATGCTTCATGTCTTTCATCCGTAACCACGGCGGAGTCTTCCACGGTGGCCCCACCATCGATCACCACCTTCCATCAAAACGTAAACTTGAAGACTCCAGCTCCCTCATCGATGACAGCACTTTACTCGGCATGATCCTATTCGGTCTCGACGCGCCTGTTCCTGTCGCTGTTGACGCCGGCTCCGAGGGGGAAGTCACGTGCGCTGATGCGCGGAAGCTCCGAGACCCAAACCTGAGTCCGAACATAAGGTTTACGAGCTCCCGATCTAGTAAAGACAGTTCCGACTGGAAGCGGAAGCGATCAGAGGAGTGGGTCGCGATGGGGAGCGGAGAGGGTCTGACGGTGAGAGAGAGGTCTGTGTGTGTGATTGTTAGAGGTGGGTAGGTTAATGTGAGAGAGAAGAGGAAGGTTTTTATAGGTTTTAATTAGGTTTAGTTAATCAAATTTAAATTTTTTAAATTTTGAATTTAAAAAATTTAAAATTAATTATTAATATAAATTAATGTGGTTTTGTTTAGTTTTTGGCTGATAACCTTTTGGTTCCATATACTTTTCCTTCTCGTTTTCTTCTTCTTTTCTATACAAAAATGCTAGGTGTCTTATCTCTTCTATCTTTTATTGTCTCTACAGATTGTCATTCATATACTTTCTACACTTTATTAAAAAAAATTCTTATCTTTTTTCACTTCTTTACTCACATTCTAAATCTTTTATCAAACTACTCACAAATTCTATTCATATATTGTATGAGAAGGTATCTTCTCTGAACTATACTAATTCTAAAGACTAGAAATATGTAGATTTTCTTTCTATAATAAAGTCAACATAGATTGAGAGATTTGCATAGGATTCATATTTTCGGTAACCTTCGTATTTATATTGAGTCCATCGAGTAAGACAATTTTGTCATCATAACTTATCATTTATTTGTTCCTCATATTGTTTTTATTAATAGTTTATGATTTATCAGTTTCTAACTAAATCCTAATTAGGATTGTCAGACGGGATAACTCAACCCATTTAGATCCGACCCGTTTAAGCTTGATTCATTCGCAAGCCATAATTTCTTAGCCCAGACCATTTATGGTTATCCTGATGGGTTAAACGGACTGGCCTGTTTATTCTTTTATTTTATTTTTTGAAAAATATTTTGACAAAAAATATCTTTTTAGGTAAAAAATCTTAAACAAACAATATTTTTTTTTAGTTGATGGATCGAATTTTCGGGTCGGATCGAAAGAAATATCAGCCAAAAAATAAACGGACTGTCCATTTAGCCCACACGCCTGTTTAACCAGCCAAAAAATAAATGGGTAAACGGGTTGGCCCGATGGGTTTAGCCTATTTTGACGGTCTTAATCCTAATCACCTTTAATCTTACTCTCATGCATGTACTTAGAAGAATAAAATTTATCCCTTAGTCAAAGATTCATATCTACATCAAATACACACACAAAGTATAGCCATGAAACAAGCCTTTCTTCTCTCTTCGCTAACGAATCGTGCTTATTTAGATTGGAATATATATAGGATTTTCACGAATTTCACTGGAGGTAGAGATTATATGCTTTTTATGTATCGTATATTAAATATTTTTTAGTATGGATGCTATAATTGCATGTCATGATATAATGTCTCTTTGTTACATAAAACATCAAGCATTTTGATGGTTTTCAGTGGCTAAGAGAGAGGGTTGAATCTTAGCCCCCTTTTCACTTAATAACACTTGCTGGTCTTTAGAACAACTTTTGGAGACTTTTTGATTTTTGTCTCGTACCCAACCACGAGACTTTTTCTTTTTATCTCGTGACCCGGCACGAGATATTTTTCAATTTTATCTCCTGTGCAGCAGAAACAGAAATGGAGTAAAAGAGAGAGAAAATTACACCCAGATATATCCTGGTTCAGCTGCTAAGTGTAGTGCATCCTACATCCAGTCTCCATCACAATGATGATGGAATTTCACTATAATCATTCTTGATTACAAACACCAATTCTCCCTAGGAACTACCCTTCTTATTCGGGACAAGTCCAGAATCTAATCCCCAATCCTGAACTTGACTTGGTCACTGCCAAGCTTTCAATTGCTAAGTGCTAACCCAACTTGTAAGGGGATTCCCACAGAATCATGAAACACAACACATATGTACAAAGGAACTCTAAGGACATCTATGACTTTTTCTTTTAATTTTGCACTCTCTGCCTTTTTTGCTCCACTTTTGCTTCTTCCTTCACGCAGCCACCCTAGCTACCTTCTGTGATGAGTGAACACAAAAGCAGAGACGAGCCATCCTTGAGATCTTCTTCCTCTGACCGAAATCTTCTTCTTCCATTTTTGGTATGGAGAAGCTGAGATCTCTTCACCAAATCTTACCATAAGTGATGAAAATCTCAGCCACAACATACTTTTTGTTTTCTTTTTCTTGCCATCATTACAATGGTTTTTAGCTTGCTTCTAGCTTCTTCTTGATAGCTTGCAAAAGCTTCCATAGTTGCTGTGATGGAAGTGACCGAAAGTGAGAAGAGAGAATAGTAAGAGAAGAGAGAGAAAATAAAGGGAAGCATTAAATGGATTTGAACAAAGTTAATTTCCTTTCCTTTTGCTTTAGGCAGCGTGTAGCATTAAGTGCTATCTAATCAATCCCTTTTTCTCTTTCCTATTCCTAATGTTTGTATTAACTCTCCTTGATAAAATTTGAATTCCATCACATGGTAAACAAAGGAGATCCGTTGAAAGCATGAAGCAAAATATTTGCTTTCTTTCAATATTGGTCTCGGACCAACTTTAATGGTCTTGGAGCAAGAATTTCAATTGGGCTTGTATCACACATTCTGGCCCAAATATCATAACATTAATTCAGCCACAAGAATAAAAAATAATTTTCTATTAATGCTGAATGTATTTTTAATAGAATTGGGCTTGCAACAATTTTCTTTTCTGTTCGGCCCAATACAGAGATCTGTACACACAAAATTATTAATTAAGCAAGTATGATTTAAAATCAAATTAATAATTTTGTAATTAATTATTTCAATAATGTTTGTTCATCATCAAATTAAATTAGAGTTTTCTAAACTCATCAATCTCCCCCTTAATGACAAACATTATTAAAAAATTGAAATGGAAAGAGATCAAAAGTTAGAGTACTTCCTTTGTGAATACTTGGATTCTTTCCTTTCCAATTGTTACATGGCTCCTCCTTAATGTATGCTACTTTACCAAGGGAAGCTTTATACCTGTAACAATTTTTATCAAGTCTAAGGCAATAATGTTATTCAACATATTATATGTAGGATGTTGAATGGGTTGATTTATGAGTAGAATTGAAGTGATAAACAAAACTCATTTGTTATCATAAATTGATTTTCTGCTCAAACACATATAAAGCAATTGAGTACATATCAACCAAAAATATTTTTGATATTTCAAGAAGTTGCTATTCAATCTATTTGAAAATATTTTTCAATCAACATATTAGAGCAAAATAATCAGAGCAAGGAAATATTTTTGAGCATGATCATCTCAAAACATAGCAACTATTAGAATTTATTTACATATCACAACTTAAAGGAACGGCCAAAAATAAAATATTCCTAATCCATTATACAGTACAGCCAACATATTCACCAAGGTAAATCAAATGTATATTCCTGATCCAAAACATCAAACATCTTTACCAAGGTAAATCAAATGCATCCACAAGATAAATCAAATGCATATTTTTAATTCAAAACACAGCAGGCATATCTACAAATGCATCACAAGAATCAAGCTGATCACCACAACAAGTAATTGAAACAAGGGTGATCATAAATCCACAAAGGATTTTATCCCCTGTTTTGATCATAAATCCACAAAGGATTTCATCCCCTGTTTTCTTAATTTCAATTTCTTAGCCATTTCTCCCCCTTTTGGCATCAAGGGGCACCTGCAAAAAATTGACATTGGAAGCAAAATATCCAACATATAACCAAAATACCAAAAGTTTGTCACAGTGCCATAGGTCTAAAGTATCCAAGTATAAGAAAAACAGTGATCAATCATCAGATAAATTGTACTCAGAGCCATTTGCCTCATCATCACTGGTCGCACCCATCTCCTCTTCAAGACTCTGCAGCATTAGACCCACTCTCTCTTGGCGCTTCACCCATGCCCTTTCATTTTCAAAAGCTTTTTTATGTGCAGCCTTGTATGAATCCACCATTAGTTTAGACATATTAGAGAACTCAGTAAGGATGTCTCTCATCGATTCTGCTGTCTTGGAATGCTCAGGTAGTCGGCTCTCAAACTCGTTGTCAGAGGGAATAGACTTTTTTCCTTTGTTCCCTTTCATACCTCCTCCTCCCTTGATGATGAGTGAAACCTTATTT
Source organism: Arachis ipaensis (assembly GCF_000816755.2). Taxonomy (NCBI): domain Eukaryota; kingdom Viridiplantae; phylum Streptophyta; class Magnoliopsida; order Fabales; family Fabaceae; genus Arachis; species Arachis ipaensis. Next base: position 89,260,357 of record NC_029786.2, read on the forward strand.
TTTACAGCTTCATTGATTAGATCAACTTTAAAATACTCAAAATTACTTGTGAGAAATATGTCATAAGGTAGATTTATCTTTTTGGTACTTTTAACAGATTCCCACATATGCCTTATCATAAGGTATCCAAAAGAGATAGGAGAGGAAGTGACAATAGCAAAAAGTATGAGAGAGTCAGAAACAGTTACTCTGTTATGTGAACCACTTTGAGAGGTTAGGATATGAGTGATGATTCTGTGGAGCAATGAGTTTGTGGGGCCGAGTGCCTTGTGAGTCGGGATGGTGCCGTCCAAGTCAGACAAGTTCTCGCAAATATGTTGAAGGGCAACCTTGGATGTGACTCCAACCTGCGAGTCCCATTTGTCAGTCATGTATGCTCTTGGTCCTTCATCTATGTAGCCTAGGGCAGCGCCGATTGTCTTCGAGTTCAGAGTCATGTATACCCTCTTTACATAGGAGTGAATGGTACCATCGATCAGCCTCATATTAGCATAAAATTCACGTACCAATCCAGGATAAACAGATTTCTGAATATGGAGCAGAGGAGTCCATTTCAGATTTTCAAATAGATGAGAAAAGTTGATTCCTTTGGCTGCCAGTGAGTCCAGATTCACTAGGTATGTGGCACATAAGTGGCGTTTCTCCAACACTTCCTTGTGAAACTCATAGAATGCACACGAATTGAACCTGGCAGGATCAAAGTGTGAATGAGATTTGTTGAACTTATTTTTGAATTTCAATGATTTCAAGTTGGCTGGTTCCCTTGTGTTGTGTAACACAAAGATTTTGGTCTTCTATGAACTGCATCCATGGGTGGTCTTCTTTGGAGGTGATGGATGCGGTGATGAAGGCAGTGAGGTGTGGGATTCTTCTTCTTCTTCAACCACTGGTTCCTTCTCCTTCTTCTTCCTAGAGGAAGTCTTTGTTGCTATCACTTTTCTCCTCATGTGTCCGTGTGCTTGGATGGTGGTGAGGGGGATGATGAAGAAGTGAAATGAATGTATATATGAGTGTGGGTTTGAGGTGTGGAAGGTTTTTGAGAGAAGAGGATTCGTTCACTTTTCCTTGGGGCAGTTTTCTTTTTCATGATAATGAGAATGGAGAAGTGGAAGGGGGAAGATGAAGAGAGAACCGAATTGAGTGGAGAGATGAGGGAGGTTAGAAACGCATTAAATGTTGAGTGGAGAGAGAATTGGAGGGAGTTAATACCCATTAATAAACGGTTATTTTATGTTGATAGTCTTTTCTAATCATTCTAAAGATAAAGATTAAAAAAATAAAAAAAATAAAAAAATATTGATGCCAATAAGATGGAATCTCATTTGACCTAGTTCTCCTTCTTTCTTTGATTTTTTTTTTGGATTAATTAACTTTCATAAACTGATAATTCATTTATTGTTTAATTCAAATATTGATATAACCTTATTAAAATTTTATTCGACAATGATGATAAATGAATTTTGAGTTAGTATGCATAGTCACTCGAATCAAATAGGAACAAAATAACACGACTCATCCTTATATCAAATTCTATGTCCCACTAACTTGAAAGATGCATTCGAACTTTAAAAAGGGAAATAAATATGAATATCTCCTATTATATATGCTTTGCTTCTTCCCATTTTTTATTGGTCCTACCTAGAGGTGAACATAAATCTAATAATATTCGTAAATTTGTAGTATTTTTTCGTATCTAATACACAAATTGTAATATAAAAAATTTTAGTTAAAATGACGGTTTTTTAGAGTTATTATGACAGTTTAAACTGCCATTATTACCTTAAATGGCAATTAAAAAAACAGCAATAATTCTAAGCGCCATTAATCGCCACCATTCTGATGATTAAAACGAAAGTTTTCTCTACGTTTAAAGAGGCGATTAAAACCACCATTTTAATTAGATAAAATGGCGATTTTTTAATTGTTTAAAACGGCAGTTTAAAACTGTCGTTTTTACTGGTTAAAATTGCATTTTTTTATGTTTATAATGGAGGTAAAAACCATCATTTTTACCGAGTAAAATGATAATTTTTTCGTTTAAAGTGACGATTAAAACACTATTTTTTACCTGCCAAAATGACAGTTTTTGCTTAGTTAAAATGGCTGTTAAAATTGCCGTTTTTAACTAATTAAAATGACAGTTTTATATTATTCAAAATGACAGTCTTAATCGTCGTTTTTACCTAATTAAAATGACAATTTTATGCTATTTTTATCGGATAAAATAACAGCTTTTACTCGTTTAAAATAGTGGTTAGAACAAATAATTTTTATAATTCATATAATTTTTATAACTCATACATAGTCATCAAAAATCAAAAGTCATAATCCAAAAACAAAATATCAACAATAACATAGTTTTTCAATAACAGATCTTAACATATGGTCCTCAATACATAAATATCATGCAAGATCATTACTTTCTAACTTTTTGTTGATGAAATCTCGCTCTCTTGATCTAATCTCTAAAACAAAAGAAGAGAGTTAAAAGATTAACCAATAAAAATATATTATAAAAATTTATACTCCATTAATTAATAATATTTTATATCTCATTATGCAAGATAATATTTCATATTTTATTATGTATGATAATGCTCCATACTGTATAATATATCATCCGTAATAATAACTATTTTATAACAATTCTCTTGTATTTTCTTTTGTTTCTCTTGCATGTTGCTAATTATTAAAGGTTAAATTAGGCTCGCTTTTAGTTCAAGAAGTTGGATAAATCAAAATATCTGTAGAATAGATCAGAGTTAGAAATGTTAGAATTGAATGTGTCCAAAGTCCTAAATCTTCCAAATGGGTTGTGGCTTGTGGGCTATAAAATTATAATAGCTTTGTCTCCAAAAGAAACGACCCATCTCTCTCTCTCTCTCTCTCTATATATATATATATAAATAAGAAAGCAAGATTGACAACAACAGCTACACAACAAAACTCATTCTAAGAAGACCCATTATGTCTGTGCATTGCACATGTTGAAGAATCAATCAGATGTTTATTTATAACTCAAAAAATTATTATTAAACTTTTATATTGTTCTAATTTTTTTTCTTCAGTCAAATTTTATCACTGCGCTCTTATATGAGATGATAAATCACTTTTTTATTACAAAATTATTATTTAACCATAAAGGAGCTAAATAAAAAAGTAATATTTATATAATATATAGTACAAACTACAAAGACTTACTTTTACAACATCTAATTTAAGTATTTAACCGATCTAGGCCTCGACTCATCAACCACAGCTTCCAATCCATATTTTCTTTTGTTTGGACATTAAACTATGTCTTATGTTAACAAAAATATTTGATGAAAATTCTTGCCAATATAAAATAAAATAACTCCTCCACCAAATTATGTAACAGATCAATGTAAGGTCAACCTAATACCATTGTTCTGCACCACAGCCTAATAAATTAAATAATAGGTGGTTAGGAGGGTATTTTTGTCATCTTAGAGTTAAGGAACGAAATGATAATTTTGTTATATCTAAGAATCTGAATTCTAGAGGAATTATGTCATGTCAGTCTTGGACATCTAGAAGACCAAGAGTCTGTCTCAAGAAGGCAACAATTCATAAGGCCCATTGGGTTAAGGCAAGACAACAAGAAACCCAATAAAACTTTTCAAATTCAATTGAAGGCATATTTTATTATTTATTTTCAAATTTTTAGGCCTTTATTTTAAGTTTGTTTCGTTGTTAAAGTTTGTTGAAAGATTTGATTTACTTTTGATTTATTTAGTAGTATTTTTAGGGATTTTAAATTTAAATAAAATCTGATCTAATCCAATAAGATCAAATTTGATTTAAATTATTTATCTTATCTTTTAGCTAGTTTAAATAGACTCCTAACAAACTAGCTAAAAGATAAGATAATATAACTAATTTAAATCATATTTGATCTTATTGGATTAGATAAGATTTTATTTAAATTTAAAATCCCTAAAAATATTATTAAACAAATCAAAAGTAAATCAAATCTTCCAACAAACTTTAACAACAAAACAAACTTAAAATAAAGGCCTAAAAATTCGAAAATAAATAATAAAATATGCCTCCCATTGAATTTGAAAAGCTTTATTGAGTTTCTTGTTGTCTTGCCTTAACCCAATGGACGTTATAAATTGTTGCCTTTTTGAGACGTATTCTTGATCTTCTAGATATCTAAAATTGGCATGGCACAGTTCCTCTAGAATTCAGATCTTTAAATATGACAAGATTATCATTCCATCTCTTAGCTCTAAGATGACGAAAATATCCTCGTAACCACGTATCATTAAACTAAACTAGATCACATTGATACTTGCCTATTTATTTTTATTCAATTTGCATCCAAATATTAATATATAGTACTTTGTTGTTTTCAAGCTACTTTCGTTTTCTAGGAAGTGTGCTTTGTTAGACTCAACAACTAACGTTAGTTGTTGGGCAAGTGGTACGGTTGATGCAAACTCATTCGCAGCCCTCACATCATTTCCTGTTCTGCTTCTTTTTCATTCCAGGTCATGGAAAGTATTTGGTCAAATAATCAAATGGAAATTTTTTTTGGTGCTTAAGTAAATTTTGGCTAATTTGTCTAAAAGTAGAAATAGAATAAGGTGGGACGACTCACCTTTTTATATTTTAAATTCTGCCAATAAAATTTAGGCACATAGGAGAGAGAAATATATATAGTAGTCAAAGTGACATTTCCATTGTTATGTTCAACTTTCCCACATTGCATATTACCAAGTGGTGACTAATTGGACTCTCCGGTTGGAAACAGCATGAAATGATTTATTCATAATATTTTCAAACTCCTTTCAACCAAACCATATTCCTCTCGCCTGAAATTTCCCATGATTTTGAATGATTTCTTGCAAGAGACAGGAAACTACAAAGCCAACTTTCAAAATGTTGCACTAACACAGAGCAGGTAAACGACTATGCAACTGCTTGAACTAAAATATCAATGATAAATGATTATGGTTACCATTGTAAGTGATGTGATAACTGAAAATTTGGAATCTTACTTAAACCATATATAAATTTGGTAGAATTGGTTTTTTGTTTAAGATTTTTAGTACTGCTATTTCTGGGAATGATTTTCTCCCGGTTTTCCTTAGAGCATTTGGTAGGTCAACCAAATTTTCATTTTTTTTTTTATATATTTTCAAAAATACATAGTTGGTGGCAGTCAAGTAGGCAATAGACCAATAGTGGTGTATGGCAATAGTAATATTTTTGTCTTTTCTTGAGGAAAACATTCCTCAGTCCAAAAAAACAAAAGGGGAAAACATTTGTCCTCATAGAAATGTCACAATCCCATGTAGAAGGTGTGATTACTTTGGAAGGGACTTGTCATGCCACTCACAGCCTTACCATCAATATGACCGAAAAAGAAATTACGAATTAATATGGTGCATTTTTTTTTAATTTCAAAAATCGTTACAGTGCAATTGAAAAGTCATAGACCATTTTGATACAAATGCGCAATTTTAGACATCAAAATGCAGTTTAACTCA
>NC_029786.2:89266747-89267809 GCF_000816755.2 Arachis ipaensis
CCTTTAACTAATTTTAATTATAAATTGACCCCATATATTTTATATAATTATAAAAACGATTTTTTATTTTATAAATAATTAATTTATCATAAATCTATCATGTTCATTAACAATCAAAAACAAAAACAACTTTTTGGCCATTACAATCGATTAAAATATTAAATTTGATTCGTCTCGTTCGCGAGGAATCTTAAAATTGTGTTTTCTGCGAAAACCAATCGATTGGAATAATGAATCAATCGATTGAATTATATCTCAATTTGAAGAAGGGTTGGTTCTTGTTATATTTTTCTAAGTGAATTTTACCATGTTAAATAATGGTTGGAGTCTTGGAAATTTGGATATTTTTACATGCTAACTTACAAGAAGGTATCAACGTAATGTAATGTTAACGGCCCGGTTTTCACCCGGTATAATTGTGGCCCGAAAGTGTATTGGTTTCATCGGGTCTAGGGCCGGGTTCGGGTCTAATAAATAGACCCGGTGTATATTTCGGGTCGGGTCTGGGTCACATCAAACCCGGCTTCACCCGACCCATGTGCACCCCTAATTGAATTTACCCAAACAATATGAATTTGTCAATTTCAATCGATTGTAGTGTGTGTGAATTCAAATTCAATCGATTGAAATGATAATTCAATCGATTGGAACGCGATGTATTACGCCTATGTCAGTCTTGTTTTCGTTTTTAAAAATTATCTTTTTATTCATCTATCTTTTCTTTAAAATTCTATCTTCCTTTTTTAAGGTTTTATTTTGAATTAGATACTCTAATCTTATCTTTTCCTTAATATTAACATTATAAATTGGTGAATAATCCATCACCAATTATTCAATCCCACCATTAAAATCGTGTATCATTCTCTTTATAAAAAATTTCATTGTTTTTCTTTCGAACATCCATCCATCTACTGAATATCCAATTTTTTTATTTTTTATCCGTCTATTTAATATCCACTTTTTGTTCATCGTTAATTGACAATCACCGTTTGCGGCAATCAGCAAAGGTCCAATCAATTTTTTTCATTGTAGTGTTCAGAAAATAATCCATCGTTTTTAGAA
>NC_029786.2:89268373-89270404 GCF_000816755.2 Arachis ipaensis
CTCTATTCTCTATTTTAATTAATTTTATATATGTTGCTAATAGATAAAAAAATCTAGATAAGAGTAACCATAAGAACAATCAATCATGATTACTATATATTGCATTTGGAAAGAGAGACTTTTTAAAACAACATAACGAAAAATCAAGAAGCAATAAATTAGAACAGCAAACCAGAAATTCAAATTACATAAAGAACAGTTTCTTCTTCTTCCCTTCCCCCTTCTTTTTCTTCCCTTCCCCTTTCGGACGAACAGAGATACTCTTTCTCTGTGGCTCGGGCTCCATATCTGACTTGAATCGGTGGCTGGGTGGGAGACTTGAATCGGTGACTGGTGGGTGCTGTGTTGTGGGTGGCGACTGGCGAGGGTTGTGGCTCTGTTACTGCTGGGTGTGAGGTTGTGAGGTTCGGGCTCTGCTACTGCTGGGTGCGAGGAAGGAGGCTCGTGCTCTGCTACTGCTGGCGCTGGGTGCGAGCGTTATAAAATACCATATAATTTATAACGGGATTTGCTAAAAATGATCCCATATCTTATTAATTAAAATTCATTCTTTCAAAAGTTTTAAAAAAATTTGAAAATAAATTATAAATTATTAATTAATTGAAAGACACAGTACCATTGTAGAATACAAGATATACGATATCTTTATAAAATTTTTCTTTTACCAATGTGAATTTAGAAGAAGAATTAATATTTTTTACAAGAAAATAATATCTACAGTACATAATGTGATTACCAAAACATAACTACTTAAGTTATTATTAATATAAAAATATGAATGTTAAATATATTAATATAAAAAAACAAATGATTTTAAAAAAAAATAAATATAGAAATTATTATATAAAAACTAATTTGAAAGGTACAAAGACTTGAGGGTATGATATTAAATTAGTTAGGTAAAAATATTAGTGAATTAATAATTAAGACATAAATCTATTACATAGTGAAAAATAATACATATAAAACTATTAAATTACCTAATATTTGTTTTTATTTTTTAAACACAAATCTTATATGTAAGTATAATTTCTTAAAATTTTGGGGGGTCCAGGCCACTACTCGCCCCCTCTAGGTCCGTCCCTGATTGCTAGCTAATTAGTAATAAAAAATAATAACATCTATTTACTTTTTAGTAATTATCAATGTCTTGTCAGTTAATAAAAGATAAAAAAAACATTTTTTCATTACACAATCAATTTTACGAATAATTGGAAAATTAGAGATTCTATCCACTTACCTCGATTTTGTAATCAAAACGATGGATTGTTTTCTAAACACTACAATGAAAAAAATTGATTGGACCTTTGCTGATTGCTGCAAACGGTGATTGTCAATTAACGATGAACAAAAAGTGGATATTAAATAGACGGATAAAAAATAAAAAAAAATTGGATATTCAGTAGATGGATGGATGTTCGAAAGAAAAACAATGAAATTTTTTATAAAGAAAATGATACACAATTTTAATGGTGGGATTGAATAATTAGTGATGGATTATTCACCAATTTATAATGTTAATATTAAGGAAAAGATAAGATTAGAGTATCTAATTTAAAATAAAACCTTAAAAAAGGAAGATAGAATTTTAAAGATAAGATAGATGAATAAGAAGATAGTTTTTAAAAACGAAAACAAGACTGACATAGGCGTAATACATCGCGTTCCAATCGATTGAATTATCATTTCAATCGATTGAATTTGAATTCACACACACTACAATCGATTGAAATTGGCAAATTCATATTGTTTGGGTAAATTCAATCGATTGAGTCACAAAAGCAATCGATTGAATTTGGTGAGACCCAGGTTGTTTTGAAGCATTCAATCGATTGGAAATTCTAAACAATCGATTGAATTACAAAAATCCAATTTTTATTCATTGTTCTATAGATTGGATCGTATGACCAATCGATTGAGTTATGCGAAAACCATACTTTTGGCAATTTTCAATCGATTGTTTAGTGATAAACTGTAATCCAATCGATTGAGATATAATTCAATCGATTGATTCATTATTCCAATCGATTA
>NC_029786.2:89270429-89274252 GCF_000816755.2 Arachis ipaensis
GTTAATGAACATGATAGATTTATGATAAATTAATTATTTATAAAATAAAAAATCGTTTTTATAATTATATAAAATATATGGGGTCAATTTATAATTAAAATTAGTTAAAGGACTCTGTAGCAGTTATTAAAAAAAACTTAAAAAACATGTTTTGTTATGGGACCACTAAGTGATCCAAACGTTCTTGGACCACCGAATCCTAAGCCAGAAAACACAATTGTTTCAGTTTGATTTAACCAACTCTAAGTTGCAAAGTTGCAATAATTTTATAAATGATTAGATTTGCTAAATGACAAAAAAAAAAAAAAAAGTGGAGCCACAAATCTTTCATATTGAAATGCAATTATGCAAATAAATTCTCTACACTATACTACATGGACAATGTTGTTAGCAACTACAACTTTTACAACAGGGATATAAAGTCCTAATTAGTCAACAAAGCCACTACTACTTAACTAATGAAAACTCGTTATTACAACAATTAACAAGTCACTACTCACTACAGCCTTTGAATTTCGTTAAAGTTGAGGGAGTAAAGTCAGCAAAACCATCCGGTTAATATCAATATTGCCTACATGGACCATGTTCCTCCACTTAGAATAAAATTGATAATTATCAATTATCATTCTAATGACCAATATGCACTTGAGAGCCATTAGAAACTACTCTGCTGGTTGTTTCTCCCATCATTTTAACACTGCTATTCTCCAATCCGCTTTTAAGCCAAGCAAGGTTGCTGATGTCTGTAGCAATTGCAGCCAACTCAAAACTTGGGAAAGATTGAGGTTCGGAGAATTCGATGAATTCTGGACCCAACAAAGAGCTTTTGAATTTTTTACCATTTGGAGCACCACAACAACCGTGGCCACACTGGTGAGGCACTGATTGGTCACTGTAAATTCCTTCAAGCATTTTGCAAATTTCTCTATCTGGTTTTGATGATTGTAAGATGGGTCCCTGAATTTGTCTTTGAGTTGATGTTGAAGGTTGGAAACCATCAGCAGTGTGATATACGCTAAAAGCACTAATTCGTGCCTTTGGCCGAAAAAGGGTAGGAGGATCCTTGACTTCATGGTACAATTGACCCTCCATCCGTGATTTTTCTTCGTATTTATCATCCATAGCCTCTGCAGAACTAACATCTCTTCCTTCAGAGGATCTTAATGAATTAACATCACATGAAAGTGTTTCTTCTGATGATGCTTTGGCTTTGTCAAGGCTAACATCTTCCACCATGTTACTAGATTCTACCTTGATCTTATCATGCTCAACTCCTCGACGCCTCAAAGTGGAATTCCAGTGGTTTTTAATGGCATTATCTGTTCTTCCTGGAAGAAGTCTGGCTATGGCTGCCCATTTGTTCCCATGAATTGCATGAGCAGCAACTATGATACGATCCTCCTCATCTGAAATAAATTGTAGCTTTTGAGCTTTGATTTTCAGTAAAGTAACTTAATAAGATTAAATGAAAAAATAAACTACAGAATTTTCTTAGTAAATATAAAAGGTATAATTCTTAAATAGAGAACTTTGAATTCTGGACATTGTATTGCCATCACATTTCAAAATTTAGACAGTTTCTATTAGTTCCAACTATGAAATTTCACAAATGAAAACCCCACTCAGCAGAAAAAGTCATCTGTGAAACATTAAACGGATAATAAGGATGGTAAGTGGTTCTAGTTCATGATCATTGCCTGAGCAGTCAAATAGAAGCATAAACGGGAACAAAGAGTTGGCAAAATGGAAAGATGGGAAGAGGATGATGAGGCAAATGATGAGACTGTCAATACAACTTCTTTTGAGGAGCAGACTTATGAGGTAGCAAGGTTAACTTGCCAACTGAGTAAAGACCTTGATTTGCTTGTTGATGAAGATGAGGAAGTTATTCATGTATTAGCCAAAAATCATTGGTAGAAAGGCAATGATCCCAAAGCTTCAAGGATTAGGGTATTATCTGCCTTTGTGTGAAAAAAATTGTTATCGTTAGCTTTTGGGTTAGTACTTGGTAGAATCCTCCTCATTTTGAGATCCTCTTGAGGCTTTTGGATGCAATAATGCTCCACTCTTTCGAAATCAAGCAATTAATCAATTATCGAAAAGAATTGGATATTGAGGAGCTCTATCATAAGGTCGCTTCACATTACATCAGTTTCGGTTATTGTTCCCCCTCCCTCTTTTCAGCGGCGGTCCCAAATGAATATTACATCAGAAATATTTGGGATTAAAATTTTAAGTAAATATACAAAGACAATTTGTGATCTCCTTGTTTTCCATAGTCTTTACTTCTGATCTTCTGGTTGTCAAATTTTAATGGCCAATAAGACTATATAAGAGAATGAAGTGAAATAAGGAAGGCACACATGGTTAGAGAAATGTAATGAGATGTTTTCATAATATCTTGAATCCTTTACCAGTTGCTGTGTAGACAGACTTATCCTTCTTTCAAACCTTTTTAATCCCTTTATAAAAGTCTAACTAGATTCTTTACCCTAGATTGCTAACTTCAGCACCAAAGAAACCTTAGAAATTAAAAAGATGCAATAGCCATTTATTATAGAACAAATAGACACTGGTAGAAGATATCTTCAACACAACAATCTTCCATGTCAATAGATTGGTTCAAAGCATAAGCAACAACCTTATTACCAAACATCAACAATTCTATTCTGGAAACAATCATGGATAATTGGACATAACAGAACAAAATAGTTACATTAGCTATTAGTAACAACTAACAACCATCACACCAGTATTATTAACCTGAAATATAAGAAGCTCAGATAAACTACTTATGATCCAGCCTCCACAATTCACATATTATCTCTCATGTTAAAGATGCAATCTTTAATCTCTAAAGTCCAGACATTTTAAAGTATCTTGAATTTTTTATCCCTACTATTCAAAGTTTAATTTCAAAAACATTAAAACTAAATCGAAAAAAATAACAATACCAAATAATTAATCCCAAAACAGAATTTCATTTTTAATTAGTCTTGTGTTGTTATTTCACATCAAAAATCCTAAATTCAGAAAACAAGATGAAAAATCAACATCTTGAAGGAAAAGCTCTAAATCGAGAACTAAAGAAATTGTCTGCATACCGGTAAAGGGTTTGCGCTTAACGGCGGGGTCGAGCTGGTTGCACCACCTTAGGCGGCAGGACTTGCCCGATCTCCCGGCGATCCCACGTGCGATGAGGCTCCAGTTTCTGGCACCAAACTTGCTCACCAGACGGCTCAAAATGGTGTCCTCTTCTGGCGACCAAGGCCCCTTCACCCTGTCTCTGTTACTTCCACCGCCACCACTTCCACCAGCTTCGGCTATCTCCGTCGGTCCCTCGTCGCCGCTCCCAGTGTCAGCGGCAGCATCTGCTCCAGTGGAAGCTCCTTCGTGATCGACGGTGGTAGTGGCAGTTTCTTCCGGAGGCTCCATAGTTGAAAGTTGAAACTTGAAAGAGTAGTTACGCCGTTTAGAATTAGAATTTAGAAGGAAGGAAGAAAAGGGGTGAATGAGTGAGACTGTGACAGTGACAATCCAATGAATGTTTCTTCTTCAATTACACTTCTGTCCTCAGTTTTCATCCGTTTAAAATAATCTGTGTAAAACTGTAAATTGTAAAGTTTAATTATTTAGTTGGTTTTTATAATTTTATTAAATTTTTATATTTTTTATTTAATTTTTTATAATTAAATTATTTTATGTTAAAAATATTTAAATTAATAGAATATTTTTAAAAAAATATATAGTTAAATATTTAATTAAATTTTTAATTGTGAATATTTTTAATTTATAAATAAATATTTAATTGATTTTAATATTT
>NC_029786.2:89274319-89276014 GCF_000816755.2 Arachis ipaensis
TAACACTAATTTACCTTTTTTTGGTAAGCCTCTCCTCTCTTGTGTATATATCTTGGGTCTTTCTATTTGGGCAATGGTTCTAAATATTTTTTTTCTCCAAAAAGGCAAAAATATAAAGGCACGCATATATCCTTTTTTTTAGGTTACAAATAAAATTCGAACGCACAATTTTTATGTGAATACAGAGAGATCGCTATTTGAGTTATAACTAATTGAGTTATAACTAATTGGTAAGCACATGTTACCTCTGCTTTGCTTTGTTGTATGTATATAATTATCTATATTACCTCTACTTTGTTTTGTTGCATGTATCTAATTATCTATGACATGATTGAGACCAATTATTCTAATAGAAAAATTCTATGTAAATTTTCAGCTTGAGTGGCATTTATGGATTCAAAATCATCAAAATGAATAAAAATTAAAGATATGATGAAAAAAGACAGAGAAGACACCATAGACAAAGAAGTGGAAGTGATAGACATTTCAGGATCTCCTCATAACAAGCATTTATGCAATAATGCTAGTTCTAAAGTGAGTGTAAACCAAAATGATCTTTGCTTAGATAGTACTAATAGTGAAGTAGAATTTGATAAAAGGTTCCAGAAATGTGGTCAATCTCCTGCTAGTGTAAGGTTTGGGAAAGGATGTGTACAGATTTTTGTCATAAAATTGTAAGGAAAATAAAGTAAATATGTATATTCATATATTATTGTAGGATTGGATATGTCTAAAATAAGTATAATTTTGTGCATATTAGATGTATCATATTTTTAAAATATTATATATTAAAATATATTTACTTATTTATGTATTAATATATTTTGTATTTATTATGGTCTATTAATATTTTTCTTTTACAAAAATATTTGATTTTTATTTAATGAAATTCAATGGTTTATAATAACGTATGTGACACATCTAATATAATATGCACAAAAGTATTGTGGTCATTTTAGATACATTCATTATTGTATATATATCTATGGCAAAAAATTGTATTTTAACCATTGAATAATGAAACAATACCATAGTAAAATGCACCCAAATTTGTACAAAATTATAAACGATATAAAATGGAAGAAAAAAGTTTGATAATATGGAAGAAACAACATAGCTCAAGCTTATTAGAATGATATTTTATCAATTAGTTTGTCAAAGGCAGATTTAAGATTGGTTATAAAGTTTTTTTGGTAGGACTTGTGATTTACACGAAATATGAGATTTGATTAAGAGAAACAGGAGAGCTTAATTTTCGGATTATTTAATTAACATGAAATCTAAGCGTTTAATTTATTTCACTTTAAGTGTTTTCTCCTAGGAATAAGAAGGATGCATGTCAAATTCACAATGCATGTATGAAGCAGGTCCGAAAGAAAAAGTTCATTTTGTTTAATTATTATAGGTGGGTGATATATAAAAACAACTGTCACTGAAAAGCATGATAAAACTTCAGTAGTTAGAAGTTGTGGTGAGAAAAGGATGATTTTAGAACGGTTCAAATAGTATTAATCTCATTATTGAGGTAAATTATCACATGACTTATGTCTATTTATAAGTTATAACAAGTATTCAATGATAAATGGAAGAGTCTAATACGGTGAAAGTATTTATTGGTCTTTAAAGAATTAGGATGTTTAGAGAAATTTAAAATAAATTTAGGGTGAAATTATAAATATATTAATATATATATTT
>NC_029786.2:89276110-89293515 GCF_000816755.2 Arachis ipaensis
CCTTAAGAAAGTAAAGAAATAAAGCTAAGGCTTGAATTCATATATGTATATATATACACAATGTGACACCTACCTCCCCTTTTGCATTCATTAATAACGCTAATTATTATCATTCTTTGATTCCATTCATTCTTTTTGCCAAAGCCAAAAAGAGAACCGTGGATCATCGTAATCATGACACTTAAACCTGTCTAACGTGTCACATTTTTTCTAAAACATGATCATTAGCTCCTAACCGGCTTTGCATGTTTCATTTTTGAATAAAGAAAGAAAGAAAGAACCGAGAGAGAAGAGAGAAACCGTGAACTTCCTTGAGCTTTCGATTCCGATTTCTTGTAATCTGTAACTCTAAATAAAAATCTAATTCGATAAAAGTGTTCGTATTCTTCTCCTCTACATATTGGTGTTACTTTTGTCCGATAGAAATCGACGGTAACGTAGCTCTCCTGCCCCTTGAATTTGGTCAACTGAAATTTTAGGAGGCACAGATGATTTCTGATGCTTTCTTCTTCAGCTCGGTCAGAAAGTTTCGGTTTGAATTCATACGGAGGTAGGGGGTTTTATTTTGAAATTAACTGTTTTAAATTATGAATGCCACGGAAGTCTAGTGGATATTTGCAAATAATTTATGATTGCTTGCAATGACTGAATGATGAGTTTGAATTGAGGCTGTGCTTGATATTAGTTTTCTGGTTTTGATGGAGTTGTTGAAATTCTGATTTTGTGTGATTATGATGAATTGGTTGAGTTATGGCTATAAAAGGTGATTAAATTAGTGTTACTTGTTAAATTATAATATGATGAGTTAATTATTGAAGAAATTGCCATATTGATAATTGTTGAATGGAGTTGGATTTGAGTTTGGTTTGGAAGGTGATGAATTTGAGGGAGCCCGCATGGGTGGTGAAGTCCAATTTTTAAGAGGGATTCTGCCTAATTTTATGTAAAAGTAACCGAAAACGTGGTTTTATTTCAAAAATCTGATTTATAAATTTATTTTGAAACATTATTTTATAATGAAAAACATTTTATTTACATATTTTCTCATATTGAGAAACGGATTTTGTATTGAAAATTTGTTTTATTAGTATTGAATTGAGAGTTAGAAAAGGTTTTGACATTGGAACTAGTTGGATTTTCAGATTTATAAATATTTTGGATATTGGACTTGACCTGCTGGTTTATCGGAAGTAATCTGTGAGAATTGAAAATAGGTATTTAGTACTGAATTTGATTCGTTTGAGTTATCAAAATGTTTTTTGAGAATTAGAAATGGTTTATTAAGAAAAAGAAAGAATGAGAAAAGAACATGGCACGTGTGATTATGAAATGTTTAAAAGGTCACGAGAGGGTGACGGAAAGTAAATGGTTATGGTGCTTATGGGAAAATGTTAAGCTGTGGGCTTTATATGTGTATCATTGTGCGGGGACGCCCGTGTGTATGGAATGGCTTCCAGGAGAAAGTGGCACATGCTTCAGCTGGAGAATCAGCGCCTGCAAGTACTTGCAGAGGTCATGTTCGGCATACTTCAGATGGAGAATCAGCGCCTGCAAGAGGTTGAAACCTTGCAGAGGTTATGCCGCTGGAATGCCTTATCTGACTTGCGAGTCGGATTGCGTCGGGTGCGGGTCGAAACCGACAAATGAACTCATTACCTGCGATAGGACTAGATATGCATCATCATTGTTTGCACATTTGCATTTGATTGTGTTTGCTTATCTCGTCTTTCTGTGATTGTGCTGTTTGTCGTATTGCTATTTGTTTGTGTGTTGATCTGTTTTCTATGCTATTAGTTTGTGTATTGAGCTGACTGAGAATTGAGGTTGGGATTGAGATTTGTCTTAAGTTCGGAAAAAGAAAGTAATTAACTATATAAGGTAATAGTAAAAAGTATTTTCAAAAGGTTTGATAAGAATATAGTTTTATTGCGTAAAGTTAATTATTTGCACTTTATTTTATTACTTTTACGGCATTATCATTCCCTACTGAGAACTAGAGGTTTGTTCTCAACCCAAAATCTTCCACCCTTTCAGTGACACAGGTTCAGAGATTCTGTTTGAAGCTGCGGGTGATTATGAGTTTTATTTAAGTTAAGTTTACGTGTTGAGTTATTTTCATAGAATTTTCTCGCCTTTGTTATTTAAGATTTTATTTTATACAGAGGGATAGGAATTGTATCTGAGTTTCTTTTGGATTCTTTTGTTTAATATTTATTATTATTAATAATTATGTGATTAGTATTACTTGGGGATCTTTGATATTTGATTTTAATTAATAAAAGCAAACTTTTCAGGCATTTTCTTAAAAATTGAGACGCGATATCTAACTAAAGGCTCAATATTAAATAGTAAATAAGGAAAGTAGATTAGTAATACCTTATCTTTAGTATGATCATGACGTGCTAAAAGTTAAGGTGTTACATTATGGTATCAGAGCAGTTCATTCCAGTTAGAGCCTTGGGAATGGACTGACTATGCTTAATGCTTCACTGCATACTCTGAGTGTCTGTCATGCAATAGGACTTGTCTATATGATTTATTGATCTTAGGGTGATTCATAAAATTGAGAATTGGATTATTGGTACTTCTCTATATGTATACTTGTTCTATATCTTGGTGCTGAGTCTTATAAATATTCTCAATTTACTTACAGCTATGGTTTTTTTTTTAATGAGATTTTATTTTTCCAAAAAAATCATAGAGAATTACTGGATTAGGGTTGTAGATTTTTTAATTGAGTGATGAGTGTAAAGCTGAAGATAATGATGACAAAAGTACTTGGAATTTGGAAACATATATTTTAAGAGTGTTTTAAAAAAATTTGAGTTTGTAAATTGATAAAGATCATATAATTTTGGTGTATTTATTTATATTTTGTATTAACCTGACTAATTTTTAATAATCATACAACTCATACTAAAATAAAATAAGTGTTCATGGGAGCGTTTAGCCATATATTTCATGGTCCATTACCGGCGGTGGCAAGGACGAATAATATATATAATGTTAAGAGAAAAAACGATATATATAAAATTTATTTTTGATGTCCTACCAGTCGTATAATTATATCTATTTTTTTGGATGATTATTCACATCGTTAATATAAAAGATAGTGATTTTGTTGATGTAATATTATATAAGTGAATTCTACCCAACTTTTTCTAATAAAGAATAATAAAAGGGCTCAACACTAGAAAGGCGGCAACAGATGTAAAGAATTTATTTAAAAGAAAGGATCTCAGCAAGAAGGTAGCGACGGGCTCAGCAACGACAGTGATGAGCTTACCAGCGACGACGACAGAGTTGTGAAGGTAGACGGTGAGTGACGACAATGAGCTCAGTGGCAAGATGGCATGAGCTATGACGACAAAGAGAGTTGTGAGACAGTAAATCACTAATGTGAGACAAATCCTAGTCCTAATCCTGAACGAAACCCACCTCTATCTCGGGTTGGGTTATTATCCGTCCTGACCGAACAGGGACGGGTCGAGTACTTGCAGATTTTGGTGCTCCTGTAAAGTCTAACCAAACTACATATTGATACTCCATTTATTAATGAACAGCCACTAGCCACTGAATTACTACACACGTAAAACGAGATTCGAATTCCTAATACGTACTCACTAACGAGTGAGATGACCACTCAACAAATTTAGATTGATTAAGATAAATACTAATTATTTATAATATTAAAAATTTTTAAAATTTAATTTAATTATAACTTAATAAAATAGAATTAATATAATATTTTACCCTTCATCGAACACTTCCGTTCCCTTTATAGGTGCTCACCCATCGAAAAACACTTCCCTTCGAAGCTAAACTTTCCCAATTCTAATCCGAATCCTAATTAATCATTCTCCCCTTCTCCTTCAATCCTCCACCATCGATCTCCGATTCCAGCTCTGCAACCGCAAGCGGAGTTGTTCGTGATTCTCTCATTCGAGAGTTTCGATCGCAGAGGCTCGTCCAAATCCGAGTTCGCAGTTTCGCCTCCTTCACGTTCTTCCCCGAGTTGGGTCGGTTGTCGAAGCGCGACCGTCGGAAATTGTTGCTGTTCTTCCTGCTATCGATTCGACGATTGCATCGCTCAGCTCCTAATTGACGCTGTGCCGGTGCCACGGTGGTTTCTGTTTTCATAGAGGGCTTCGACGGAGATTCTTCTCTTGGATCGGTCGTATTCGGAATACTCTGATTTGTGATGGTTTTCATTGAGAGCGGCTGCAACGGAATCTGAATTAGCGGAGATTCTGAATGCGTAACGGAATTTTGTGAAGAACTTCAAGATTCCGCGTTGATTTTTGCTGGCAGAAGAGAATTCTAGTAGTGTTCGTGCTCTCAGCCTCAGCCTCGGCCTTGTGGGTTCGATTTGATCGATCTTAACCCTAGTAATTAGCAAGTGGGGAACAAAAACAGAGAAAAGAAGAAAAAAGAAATAGAGCTTTGGATATAGCATTGTACTGTTTGTTTTGTTTTGATTTATTTAATATCAAGGGCCATTCTAGTTTTGGGATTTCATAGGCCCTTTTAATTCATCGTTTATTTTTGTTATCATTGATCTTAATCTTTTTTTAAATAGAAAGAATAAATATACCATGGCGGTGTATTATAAATTTAAGAGTGCAAGAGATTATGATTCAATTCCCATGGACGGTACTTTCATCTCTGTTGGAACGTTAAAAGAAAAAATATTTGAATCCAAGCATTTAGGCAGGGGTACTGATTTTGATCTCGTGGTAACCAACGCCCAGACCAATGAAGGTTGGTTCTGAGACTTTTTAATTAAAACTATTGTAAAATTAATTGTAAAATTAAAATATGGAACTATTGCATTCTCTTTGCCTTTGAGAAAGGCTTTCGTGGTTAAACTCTCGGTGTTTATCATGTTCCTCTCAAAGTAAACATTTTTGTTAGTCTTGGCTTTCAGGAGTTCATGGTGTTGAAGTTGAGTTTGATGTTTTATTTTCATGCACTGACAGTGTTGTTTTACACTGATGTCCAATAAAAATCAGGGAATTGTTGTGTTTTGATTGACAGTTAAACAGGCAATTCTCATGAATTCTATTGGTTAATAAATATATAAGATTACACTGTCGCTACATGAGAATCACTTTACGATGAAATTCTTGGTTTTTGTAGTGTTTTTTTATTTGATCAACATTGGCCTCCACCTCTTCTATTGCAAAAATCAAACGAAAAGACAACGAGAGAATAGAAAACCCTCAAAGTTAAAATGCTTAGAATGTAGGCCAGGGTGTTGAGAATTTGAGTTCCAGTGAGGTTGTAAGCTAGTTGTAGGAATTACAAGCGCCCAAACCTTGCAGGATTTGCAGCATGGTAGTTAATATATATAATTGCCTTGATGAATGGCATATTCAGTGTTTTATAGCTGCTCTGTCTCTTTGGAATTTCAGAATATCTTGATGAAGCAATGCTGATTCCTAAAAATACCTCAGTGTTAATTCGTCGGGTTCCTGGTCCGCCACGTTTACCGATTGTTACTGAACTAGAGTATTATCTCTAACCTTTAATCTTATTACTGTTGTTGGTTTTTGGACTATTGTCATGCATCATGCATGTTGGTTCTTGAAATGGGCAGTCATGTGCTTGCTATTCTCATCTTGATACTTCACGTTGTAGTCACACAGTTTTCCCAAGAAACTACCCTTTTGATTTGTGAGAAAAATTCTGCGTTGAGTTGCTACTTTCCTTGGCTTTTGCAGGCAAAAAAAGGTGGAAAATACGGCTATGGAAGCCGAACCTGAAAGCAGCAGCTTACCAGCTGAAGATGCATCTGCTGTAAAATATGTAAGTCCCTTTTTGCTTTCCATGCGTTTTATTTAATAAACAATTCCACTTCATTCCTATTTTATTTACCTTCTCATAACATGACAGCCAGAAGATTCAGATTGGGATGAATTTGGAAATGATTTGTATGCGATTCCTGATGTACCACCCATTCAATCAAGTAACTTAATTCCTGAAGCTCCTCCAACCAACAAAGCTGATGAAGAAAGTAAGATAAAGGCTTTGATTGATACTCCTGCCTTGGATTGGCAACGGTGAGTAAACTATCCACTTTCCTTCAGTTGTCTTTCTTTATTCTTGGAATCAGCATAAAAAGGGATGATGACTGTAAATATGAATATGAATTACTAATAAGTAACTTCATATTCTCTTTCACCTGCAATAATATGGTCAATAATCTCTGGTGGAAAGGATTGCTCATTCTGGAATCAGCACCTGTACTAGAGGAGCAGTTGTTTCTTATTTACCATCATTCCTGCATAAGGATTTCTGCAGAAAATTTCATTTCACATACCAAATGTGCTTTGTTTTGGTGAAATCATTGTCACTCTAGACTTCGCCATATCTAAAGTTTCCTTTTGGCATGCAGTCCAGGATCGGACTTTGGTGCTGGTAGAGGTTTTGGAAGAGGTATGGGTGGACGGATGGGGGGTGGTCGTGGTTTTGGTGAGTCTCCTTTTCCTATTCTATACAAGTTTGAGTCACTGCCTGCTTTGAATACAGATTTTGATATTACTGTTCTAATGCTTATTCACGTACTGAGCAGGGCTGGAGCGGAAAACACCTCCCCAAGGCTATGTATGTCACAGGTGCAAGGTTCCTGGTATATCCTAGACTCTTATTATTATCAGGGAGAAAAAGGGGATCTAATCTGCTTAAATTGCTGGATGGCATTGTCGGTTATGCTTAGCTTACTTATTAAACTTTTTTTGTAGGCCATTTTATTCAGCACTGCCCTACAAACGGTGATCCAAATTATGACATCAAGAGAGTTAAACAACCTACTGGTATTCCGAGATCCATGCTGATGGTGAACCCACAAGGTTCCTATGCTCTACCAAATGGTTCAGTAGCTGTATTGAAGCCAAATGAGTGAGTACATGTTGGTTCTTCGTCTCCATTCTGTCATATGTAGGACTAATATTGTATTTCTCACCTAATCCTGCTAAACAGGGCTGCTTTTGAGAAAGAAATAGAAGGTTTACCTTCCACCACTCGTTCTGTTGGGGATCTACCACCTGAGCTTCACTGCCCCTTGTGCAATGATGTGATGAAAGATGCTATGCTGACAAGCAAGTGCTGTTTTAAAAGCTTTTGTGACAAATGTAGGTTTCTTTGTCTTCCTGAAGAAGTCCTGGTTCTTAGAATTTGAGTAAATACTTACGTTTTTAAGCTTATAATTCTTCATTAAGCAAGTAAAGAATGCTTTAGATGATATAATCTCTCCTCAGCATTTCTTCCCGATGTACAAACATCTCAGATGAAGTTTTGTAAATATCATTCTGAAAATTCTTTTCAGGTATTAGGGACTATATTATCTCCAAGTCCATGTGCATATGTGGTGCAACAAATATTCTTGCAGATGATCTTTTACCAAATAAGACCCTAAGAGATACTATTATTCGTATATTGGAGTCAGGCAATAGCAGTGCTGAAAATGCTGGGAGCACCTTTCAAGTTCAAGGTTATTGAAACAATTTATCATGTGAATCTTACGTGGACTTTATTTGGTTAAAAATTTATTGAAACTATCATGCAAATTGCAATTGTTTTCTCCTCCTTTCCAGATATGGAGTCTGCTCGTTGTCCACAACTGAAGCTTCCATCTCCAACCTCATCGGCTGCATCTAAGGGAGAACCAAAGGTTTCACTTGTTCGTGAAGGAATGACAAATGTACCGGAAACTGTTGATGATAAAAAAACAGTTTCTGCTCCAGCTCCATTGCAAACATCAGAGCAAGTGAAGCCCAGAATGCCTGATGTAAGTGAAGCTACACATGAGTCGACGAGTGTAAAGGAACCAGCCTCACAAGGGAGTGCTCAGTTGGTTGAGGAGGAAGTCCAGCAAAAAATGGTTTCTGCTGAGGCAGGTAATGTAGATTGCTCATGTCATTGTGTGTAAGACATATAATAATTTATTTTCTTTGATGACAATCTCATTTGTAGTTTCAAATTTCAACTTTGCAGGAAAGAAGAAAAAAAGGAAGAAAGTCCATTTGCCTGCAAATGGTAAATCGGCTCTCCTGCATTCGAATCTATATATTTATATTCAAATCTGGACATGTATCTGTAACTTTTCCTTTATATTATTAAACTTTGCAAACCGGATTGCTGCTTGAACATTCGGGGGAGGAGTACAATACAGAGGTCTTTTTTTTTTTTTACCTCTATTTATGTTATTTGTAACAATGTCAAATTATTTATCTCTTGCAGATTTTCAGTGGAAAACCCCACACGACCTTGGGGCTGAGAGCTACATGATGCCAATGGGC
Source organism: Arachis ipaensis (assembly GCF_000816755.2). Classification (NCBI taxonomy): domain Eukaryota; kingdom Viridiplantae; phylum Streptophyta; class Magnoliopsida; order Fabales; family Fabaceae; genus Arachis; species Arachis ipaensis. The sequence goes on from NC_029786.2 coordinate 89,284,411, forward strand.
CCAGCACCTGGTTACAATTCATACTGGAATGGCATGCAACCTTGTATGGAAGGATTTATGGGACCATATGGTGGCCTGATGCAGATGATGGGTTATGGCCTGGGCCCCTTGGACATGCCATTTGCAGGTGGTCTGCCTCATGATCCATTTGGCATGCAGGGTTACATGATGCCTGTTGTTCCACCTCATAGGTATGTAGCTTTTTTTATTATCAAAATTTGTCTTGCATATTTAGATAATTACTATTTTAGAAAGCTAAATTATTGTTTAGGGATCTTGCTGCTGAGTATGGCATGGGGATGAATGTTCCACCTCCAGTTATGAGTAGAGAGGAGTTTGAAGCTCGGAAAGCTGATCGTTGGAGAAAGCGTGAAAATGAGAAACGGATTGATAGGTAAAACAGAATTACTCCTGGATGGCAATTCATTTTATTTTATATGTATATAATCAATTGACACCAGTGTCGATCTAAGTAAATATTCACTGTTCAACTTTTTATTCGTGTAATTTTTTAAAAAATCAACCATTGGATTAGAAACTTATATATTATAGATCATCTTAAAAATATTTTGTCAATCTAAAATCATTTGTTATATCTTTTATGCACTTGAAAATAATGTAATATGTTTGTTCAAAATATACATAGATAAAGAGGTCTTCAATTACATGTTTGTTAATGTTTGATTTTGGTAAAATGTGTTATAGATGATCTTTATTATTTGTTAGTGATCCAATAGTTGGATCGAAATATATATATATCCTATAAATAGTTATGAGCGCCACTCATTTTGTCAACTTCTCTAAAAATGATGGAAAAAGAATAGACTCTTTAACAAGAGAAAAAATCTTCTATGATGAATTCAATTATTGTTGGAACTCTCAAAATGAAGGGGAAAAAACCTAAGCAATGAAATTCTAAATAGGGCAGGAGTTCTAGATAAGGGATTTATGCCATTGGATATATTCCTCAAAAAATGAATTAGATTATGCAATGAAGAGACAAATAGTTATGATCACTGTAACTTTATTTAAACTGACACCTATGTCAACCCATATATATATATATGGAATTTAAACTTAACAGTGAAATGTCTGTTACCACTGAGTTATAACTGTTTTAGACATGATTGCTCGTCTATGTGATCTTCTGCATATTTCTTCTGTATTTTGACTCTGTTTTGTTTACGATTTAACATAATTTTACTTTCTAATAGTTATGATTTGTAGCGGGTACGGCTATCCTTTTTCCTGGGTTAATAAAGGACAAGGGTCGCATGTTAATTAGCAAAAGCTTTGGTTTACAAGATAATCTATTCTTTATCTACGTTGTCTATTGAATTTTTTGTTGCCAAATTTTCCAATGTTATTGTGGTTCTTGTTGCTTGTAATTTTATGTGGGTTATTTTCGAGGTATTTCTGTTTTGTTTATCATTGTTAATGAGTTTGTTTCTTTAATGAAATAGGGATTTCTCCAAAGATCGAGATTTTGGTAGGGAAGCGAGCAGTATTGGGGATGTTCCTATGAAATCAAAAACTGTATGTGCTTTTTGTTCTCTTATTTTGCCTTTATTTATCTGTGGACTTGTATGCAGCATTTACCTTTCTAGGTTTTTTCCACTAAATTTTGGTAGAAACTTGAACCTTGAGCTTGAACAGTAATTGCTTTAGATGATGCCATTCACTGTTTTGGCTTCTTAAATGATGATAGTAGTCTTTAGCAGTTAGTCTTGCTTGTTTTACAGAGTACTATTCTTGTTGGTCATAAATGGTTGAGGGAGCAGTGCCTACTCAGAACCATATATCTCTAATCAACAGCCACCGGTTGGTTTAAAGTTGATTAAAAGGGAATTGGTATAACTAGATTAGAGTTGCATTGCTGCACTTGGATGGTAACAATAATGTGATTAAATTTATATGCTCTCTCTAGGTTCAGAGTCTCTTTAGCGATCATTTATGGACTATTGTTTTTCGATATTCTTTGACTCATGATACCTTTAAATTTATGCCTTTTATCCTGGTTGTAAGGGTTCTGTTCATAATTGTTGTCCACTAATGAGGGCAGGGTATAGTGATTAAAATTTAACATTCCTAATTTTTGTCTATATGGTTTTAATAACTAATACATGGTCTGTACTGCATTATTTATTTTTCGAACATAAAACAAACTTGGGTCAGTATATTGTTGGTCTGTTTTGTGGCAGTTAAATGTTTTATTCGTCATTCTTGTCATGTCATAGATCTGCCTTTTGAGAGGTAAACTTCTAGTCTATATTAGTTGTAACAAGGGTAACAAGGATGAGTGTGCCACCTTGTGCGCCAAACAAAAACAAACACAAACTGCTCAAACTGTGTGTCCTAAAATTATGTGTTTTGAGCGAAAAAGAATATCATGTGAGTTGAAACTAGTGTGTTACTCATGTTTCACTTGCTTGATTCCTTTAAGTTCCAAGATGGAGTTAGTTAATATAAGCTGTTAGAATGAATAATTCTAATCTATCGTATGAGTTAGCTGCTTGAAATGTACAAAATGTGTACAAAATGTGTAGCAATGCTGGCAAAGATTGATTTTTGAATTACTAGAATGCACAATAGTGCTTTTAAAATGTTTAAACCTTATGCGCATGAAGTGGCTTTTGGAAAATGAATATGAAAGGGAGCTTTTAACGCTGTTCTCCAAGTCATTCTTGAGCTATCTTCCTTAATTGAATTTACTTGGGTGACCATATTTTTGTCCTGTGTTAGTGTTCCTTAATATATAGAAAGAAAACGTGATTGGTGTGGCTATGTTGCTTACATATTATTATTTATAATATTACTGTCGTTGGAAATTATCATGGAATATTGTGGTGTCAAGAGGAATGTCAAAAAATAATAATAATTAAAAAACTAAAACCGTACATGTTTCAAACAATAATTTTTGTTCTTTTTTTAATGCAGAAATCACTTCCAGCACCTCCAAGTAGTGAGTACCACCATCCCCAACCTCATTATCACCGTGCAGAACGTGTGTCACCTGAGGTGGAGCCTCCACGTCCTATCAAGAGAAAAGCTGACTACCATGTGGATCGGGATCGGGATCGGGAATGTGAACGTGACCATGATCGTGATCGTGACCAGAGGGACCACCATGATCGAGAAAGAGGCCATCACCACCATCGCCACCACCAGTCAGAATCCTCTTCCCGGATGTCATCTGAACCAGTGACCAAAATCTCACCATCATCTGCAGCTGCAGCTGCAGCAGACCGCAAGCAGAAGGCCAGTGTTTTCTCCCGCATAAACTTCCCCGCTGAAGAAGAAATGACCAAGAAGAGGAAGATATCTGCCTTTCACACAACTGAAGCTGCTTCAGCTGGTCCCCTGCCACATCTTCAGCACATCTCAAGGCAGCATCGACAGCCTACTATGAAGGCAGGAAGAGCAGCACGATTTCTGAATGAGTCCAGTGATGATGAGCGGCATTTCAAACGGAGGCCATCAAGGCACAAGTGTTCTTGTATGTGATAATAGTAATAAAATTCTAATTCACAATAATTTTGATGGCATTGCCAAAGAAATTATTGTGTAGTTAGTGTTTGCTATTTTATTGTGTATGATATGATAGGTGAAAATAAAAAACAAATGTAAAATATGTATTAATGTATATTTTGTTACTATTTTTTTTTACTCCTATTAGAACCCCCTCTTTTCATGTGTCAATTTGAGCCATCAATGAATTTATTTCCAGTTTTGGTCATAAAATTTGTGGAAACTATTGTGATAAGATCAAATTAGATGCCCATTAATATGGGCGGTTGAATTTTATTTTCAATCCTGAATGAAGTTGAAAAGTAAACTTCATACGCTTATAAATAGAGGAGCAATCTCAAGTATATTACACAGCAATAAAGCATTCCTCTCCTCTTTTACTATAACACTCTTCTTCTACATTGCTAATATTTCTCTCTCATTTAATATATAATAGTGAGATTGTTATTGGCTAATATTAATACTTGTGTTTTCTACTTTCACTTTTGTTTTATATTCATTATATCTTCTTTATTTATTTTACAACACGTTATCAGCACGAAGTTCTAACGAAATTTTAGGAAGACTCCAAGTAATAAATTTTTATTATGTTGAAACTCTCTCATCTTGAATTTAATGCTTTTGATATATCTGAAAATAATTATTTATCATGATGTTAAAATCCATCTTGATTTAATGGATCTTGAAGATACCATTAAGGCTGAAAATAATGCATCCCAGAAGGATAAAGGCAAAGCCATGATTTTTCTTCGTCGTCATGATGACGTATGATTGAAAAATGAATATCCCACATTAAAAGATCCTGCAGATCTGTGGAAAGGCCTTGAAAAAAGGTACAATCATCAAAAGACGGTGATACTTCCTCAAGCCCGATATGTTAGAGAAAATTTTTTCGACATTCCATGCTTCGAAAGTGCTCCTACAGCAGCAGTATCGAAAAAAATGATTAAAAAATATTTTGAGTTAATTTCTTACTTTCTTGTTGCTGAACGCAACAATGAGTTGCTCTTAAGAAATCATGAAGCGCGCCCAGATGGCGCCGCCCCATTTCCTGAAGCAAATGCGGCAAATTATAACCCTAGAAGAGGTAAATGACACGATTTTGATAACAAGAAAAATTATGGAAGGAAAAGAAATTATGCTCACAAGAAAAGATCTCACCAGAAGTGGGATAAAAAAAAAAAAGAAATAATGGGCAAAGTATATCAATTGATGATAAATGCTTCCGTTGTGGTGGAAATGGCCATTGGTCATGTACCTGTCGTACCCCAAGGCACTTAGTTGATCTTTATCAAGCATTCTTGAAAAAGGATGATAAAGGAAAGGAAACAAATTTTGTTTCAAATTATGAAAATTCCACCACTCATTATGATGTATCTAATTTCTTTAAGGATTCTAAAGGAGATATTGGCTATTTGATCAATGATGAAATAATTTAATATGTGTGTTTGTTAAGTATTCATGTAAATAATTTTACCGTACATGTACTTTTACTAATTTTATTATTATTATTATTTGTTTTTGAAAGAAAAATGGTAAGGACATATTCTGAAGATATTTGCCTTGCGGATAGTGTAAGTTCGCACGCTATTCTTAAAAGTGATATATATTTTACCAATCTTGTGCCAAAAGAAGAATATGTTAATACTATTATTGGCTCGGGCAATGTGATAGAAGGCTCCGGAAGAGCTATAATTTTGTTTCCTGGAGGAACAAAATTCATAATAAATAATGCACTATTGTCTACCAAGTCTCGAAGAATCTTGTTGAGCTTTAAAGATATTCGTCGAAATGGATATCATATTGAGACTATGAATGAGAGAAATCATGAGTACTTATGTATCACAACTCATGATTCAAATAAGAAAGTTATATTAGAAAAGTTGCCCTCACTTTCATCTGGGTTATATTATACCAAGATTAGTGCAATTGAATCACATGCCATTGTAAACCAGAAGTTTACTAGCCCAAATAAATTCATAAATTGGCATGATAGATTGGGTCATCCGGAAACAACTATGATGAGGAGAATTATTGAAAACTCTCATGGACATTCACTAAAGAACCAGAAGATTCTTAAAAGGATTTTGTTGTGCTGCATGTTCTCAGGGAAAGTTAATTTTAAGGCCATCACCAGTAAAGATTGGATTTGAGTCCCTTGAATTCCTAGAAAGGATTCAAGGTGATATATATATGGACCTATTCATCCACCATGTGGATCTTTAAGATATTTTATAGTCCTAATAGACACATCTTCGAGATGGTCATATGTGTGCTTATTGTCTTCTCGCAACCTGGCGTTTGCGAGATTACTGGCTCAAATTATTCGATTAAAAGCACAATTTCCAGAAAATCCAATCAAAGCAATTCGCCTTGATAATGCTGGTGAATTTACTTCCCAAGCTTTTGATGCTTATTGTATGGCTAATGGAATAAGTGTTGATGTCATTTTGATGAATCAAAATTTCCAACATTAGGGGGAGAGAATAAGCTTCCTGAAAAGGAACTTAATTGGAATGCATCATTGTTGATGCATTTAGATCCTCGATCAGGGCAATGCGAACTAGAAGTTCAAAAGATTATACATTTGTAAAGAATAGCAAATGAATTGCCTGATGCATTTTCTGATACAAAGAGGATAACCAAATCTTATATACCAGTGGAAAATGCCCCAATTCGAATTGATGTCTCAGTAGGACAAGTAGCCACTGAAGCAAACTCACGCCAGAAGCGTGGCAGGGCGGAAAATGACCCAATTCGAATTGATGTCCCAGTAGGACAAATAGCCACTGAAGCAAATACACGCCAGAAGCGTGGCAGACCTGTCGGTTCCAAAGATAAAAATTCTCGAAAGAGAAAAGAGGTAAATACGATTCCTGTTGAAAAAGACATTGTAAAGACACCTGCAGTTGTCCAAAATTCTGAAATAATTTTAACGCCAGAAGAAGTTCAGGTACCTGAAAATTGTGAAAATGACGAGATCTCGATAAATTATGTCTTTACAGGAAAGAAATGGGACCAAAATAAGACAATTGTCAATGAAATATTTGCATATAATGTGGCATTAAATATCATGCATGAAAGTAAGAATCTTGAGCCAAGATCAGTCGAAAAATGTCGACAAAGGAATGATTGGCCAAAATAGAAAGAAGTCATGAAGACTGAATTAGACTCACTTGCAAAACGTGAAGTCTTTGGACCTGTAATCTGTACACCTGAAGATGTAAAAACTGTTGGATACCGATGGGTATTTGTGAGAAAACGAAATGAGAAAAATGAAGTTGTGCGCTATAAAGCCCGACTTGTGGCACAAGGTTTTTCACAAAGGCCCGGTATAGATTATTGGATACCAATGGGTATTTGTGAGAAAACGAAATGAGAAAAATGAAGTTGTGTGCTATAAAGCCCGACTTGTGGCACAAGGTTTTTCACAAAGGCCCGGTATAGATTATGAAGAAACGTATTCTTCAATAGTGGATGCGATAACATTGCGTTATTTGGTCAGTTTATCTGCATATCATATACTGCATATGCATTTAATGGATGTGGTAACAGCCTATTTATACGGCTCATTAGATCGGGATATCTATATGAAAGTCCCTAAAGGACTAAAGATATCTAAACCATCCAATGAATATGCGCAAGGGTTATACTCAGTCAAATTGCAAAGATCTTTATATGGTCTGAAACAATCTGGACGAATGTGGTATAATCGTCTTACTGAGTATCTGGCAAAAATTGGATTCAAGAATGATGATATATGCCCATGTGTTTTCATAAAGAAAACTGTATCTGGATTTATTATAATTGCTGTGTACGTTGATGATTTAAATATCATTGGAACTCCCGAAGAGATTCCAACAATTATAAAAACTCTAAAAGAAGAGTTTGAGATGAAAGATCTTGGAAAGACTAAATTTTGTCTCGGCCTGCAGATCGAGCATATAAAAAATGGGATCTTTATTCATCAAACAACATACACAGAAAACATCTTGAAAATATTTTATATGGACAAGTCACATCTCTTGAGTACCCCAATGATCGTAAGATCTTTGGATGTGGAGAAGGATCAATTCCGTCCTAAAGAAGAAAATGAAAATATCCTTGGTCCAGAAGTACCATATCTTAGTGCCATTGGAACGCTAATGTATCTTGCTAATAATACACGACCCGATATATCATTTGCTGTGAACTTACTAGCAATGTATAGTTCCTCTCCAACCAGAAGACATTGGAGTGGAATCAAGCAAATCTTTCGATATCTTCATGGAACGGTTGATATGGGATTGTTTTATCTCTATGGATTCAAGTCACAACTAGTTGGCTATGCAGATGCTGGCTACTTGCCTGATCCACATAAAGGGAGATCTCAAATAGGATACATGTTTACATATGGTGGAACAGCTATATCATGGAGGTCCACGAAACAAACGATTGCTGCAATATCATCTAATCATGCCAAAATACTAGCGATTCATAAAGCAAGTCGCAAGTGTTTTTGGCTCCGGAGTTTGATCCAATATATTCTGTCATCATGTGGACTGATTGATCATAAGATAGCTCCAATTGTCCTGTTTAAAGATAATACATCATGCATTGCTCAACTTAAAGGCGGATACATCAAAGGTGATAGAACAAAGCATATTTCTCCTAAATTGTTCTTCACTCATGATCTTCAAAATCAAGAGACAATTGATATCCAACAGATCCGCTCAAGTGACAATCTGGCAGATTTATTTACAAAGTCACTCCCAAAATCATCCTTTAAAAAATTGGTACATGAGATTGGGATGCGCCGATTTCAAAATATTAAACGATGTCGACAAGAGGGGGAGGCTGTACTCTTTTTTTCTTGGTCAGGTTTTTTCCCATTGGATTTTTCTTGACAAGGTTTTTAATGAGGCAGTCTCCATCAGAGGATATTGTACTCTTTTTCCTTCACTAAAGTTTTTTTTTTCATTGAGTTTTTCTTTAGTAAGATTTTAATGAGGCATAATCTTAAATGGGCATCTAAGGGGGAGTATTGTGATAAGATCAAATTAGATGCCCATTAATATGGGCGGTTGAATTTTATTTCCAATACTGAACGAAGTTAAAAAGCAAACTTCATACGCTTATAAATAGAGGAGCAATCTCAAATATATTACACAGTAATAAAGCATTCCTCTCTTTTTTTACTATAATACTCTTCTTCTACACTGCTAACATTTCTCTCTCATTTAATATATAATAGTGAAATTATTATTAGCTAATATTAATACTTGTATTTTCTACTTTCACTTTTATTTTATATTCATTATATCTTCTTTATTTATTTTACAACAGAAACTACTTTCAATCAAGTGTCAAAAAATAAAGAATTTGTCTATAGTGGAGAAAGTATAAATTAGTTCTTTAAGGACCAAAGGAAATATGCCATTTTTGTTGCTATGATAATTTTTCTATACTAATTTTTAATATTATGTAGATAGCCTCTAAATCGATAAAATCAATTTACAATGAGTGAATTGAAAGATAGTCCAATTAGACTAATAATTATAAGTATAAATTTAATGAAAAAATATGAATTTGTTTGTG
>NC_029786.2:89300709-89304224 GCF_000816755.2 Arachis ipaensis
AACGAAACTTACACCCTTAATATAAAATTTGTATTTTTATAAAAATACATATACATATGATAAAAAATAAAGATTTAAATTTAAATCTCCTCTTTTTACATACAAATATTTAGTGCCATCAAATTTAATTTTTAATTTTTTTTGTAACTTAAATAAGTTAAACAGTTAGTAATTTAATTTGTTAATCATAAATAAATAATATTTGATATTATAAAAAAATAAAAATAAATAATATTTGATATTATAAATTATAAAAAATAAAAAATACCCTTTTACCTATAAAATTGTTTAATTGTATTACAAATTAAAATTTAATTTTTAATTTTAAAATATTAAAACTCCAGATTTTTTTTAAAAAGTAAATATTTTTCACATTAAACATAAAAATACCAAAATATCTTTTATGTAATAATTTTAAAATTAGCTTTGTTTTTGATAGAAGAAGTAAAGACTGAATCTTTGTAAACTAACGTTTCAAATTTCATATTAGTGCCTTATATGAGTCCATACCATAAATATAGTAATTGAAAATTTGGTCCTATATGTATGATGAATTTCAAGTAGGTGGTGTTATATTTAGCCTAATTTAATATCATAGATGAATGAAAATTTGTTTAAATTAAAACGAGTTGAAAAATTTGTAAAGAATGATCACTATAAATATTTTTATAAAATATAAAATTTATTACTATAAGAATTTTTTATAACTATTGTACTTATTTGTATATCAGTCTAACCGGTGGTTCAACTGGAAAAACCGTTTTAAAATAAAATAATAAATAAATTATAAATAAACATCCTAAAATATAATTATAGTATAATATAAATATTAAAATAGTTTTCAAATTTAAAAAACTACCTTAAATGTCATCAATCATATTCATATAATCTTATTAATATACAAACTCAAGTTAAATAGTATAAAGAAATATCAAATATTAAATGTCAACATACAGATTTATCAATCATCAAAACCTCAAGATGTTCTTGTGAGTTTCTTTTTTTTTTTTTGGATAATTATTTAAACATATTATGTAATTATGATTGTGATTTCAACTATTGTGCTAAAAAAACCTTCAAGTAACGAGGATATGCTGACGGTGGTGGTGTCTTCTGAGGCATCAATGTCTCCTCATCCAGCCCCTCCAATTTCTTCAGCTAAAGCCATAACAAAAGAAATGGTACCAGAAAATGAGGTAGTTAATGGATCATCAAATGAGAAGCTTTTTGTTATTGTAAGTGAAGATGAACAGGCCAATGCACAAGTTTGAATGTAGCAACTTAACAGAGCCAGAAAGAAAAAAGAAGCATCAACAAAAGTTAAATACCATCAACAAATAATCACTCTAAACCCTGAAATCAATAACTATTTCAACAAAAATTCAGAAACATCATACTTAAAAATTAAAAACGGCAACAGCAGCATAACAAATTCATTTTAATCAACAATTTTAACAACACAAAATAAATGATTTAATTAATTTCAGATTCAGAAATCACAAATCAAGAGTATCAGACATTCAAAACACTGAAATAGACTCAACAGTGATGATACTAAATTAAACAGAGCATTAGCAAGGAAGAAGAAGAAGAACATTAGCAACATTATTTGAACAAAAAATTCAGAAATTAAAAGTAAGAAGAAGAACCGAGCATTCATAAACTAAACAAAGCCATCAGTAACCAGAGAAAAATTAAAAGAACCATAAGAGTAACAAAACTTCAAACATTCACAGCAAACTTCAAACCATCAGAGTAACAGATCCAGAACTAAACTTTCAGAGTAACAAAATTTCAAACATTCACAGCAATTAGAAAACAGAGTAACAAAACATTTAGAACCAAACTTCAAGGACCATCAACAACAACAACAGATCCAGAACCAACCTTCAAACATTCAGAACAAAACTTCAAACCATCGGCAAATACAAGACAGATTTGAACAAAACTTCAAAAATTGAAGAAGACTTGAACCAAGATCAAAGCAGACTTGAACAAAAATTGAAGCAGAGTTGAACAAAAATTGAAGCAGACTTGATCCAAGACCGAAGCAGACTTGAAGAAAAATCAGAAATGGAACAAAAATTGAAGAAGAAGACCAAAGTGAAGATGAAGAAGAGAAGCCACTAACCTGGGTCCGTGCCGAGAAGCCAGCGAAGATGAAGAGCCGAAGAGGAGCTGGGTTAGGAGGCGACGATGAAGGGCTAGGCAGAGGGCAACGCGGCTAGGGTTTCTTTCATTCAGAGTTCTCCAGAACATGGATGAATGAATGATTGGGGCAAGAGGGGGGTTGGGTCACGAGGGATCACTAGATCGATGGATCTGTTTCTTTTTTTTACAAGTTTAAAAATGGCACCGTTTTATCCGAACCGGCTGGTTACCGGTCCGACCCAACTGACCGATTTTCGCCGATTTGCTGGTTTTTCACCGGTTTTTCTTCGAATGGTTATAAGGAGAGGACCGGACCGCTTGCACCGCTGGTTTCCGGTCGAACCAATTCAACCGGATGGTTCGATTCGGTTTTCAGAACCTTGGTCCTAATAGACGCATCTTCGAGATGGTCACATGTGTGCTTATTGTCTTCTCACAACCTGGCATTTGCGAGATTACTAGCTCAAGTTATTCGATTAAAAGCACAGTTTCCAAAAAATCCAATCAAAGTAATTCGCCTTGATAATGCTGGTGAATTTACTTCTCAAGCCTTTGATGCTTATTGTATGGCTAATGGAATAAGTGTTGAACATCCAGTAGTTCATGTTCACACATAAAATGGGTTAGCAGAATCACTTATTAAATGCCTCCAATTAATTGCTAGACCCTTACTTATGAGAACAAATCTCCCAACTTCGGCTTGGGGGCATGCTATTTTACATGATGCAACACTTATTCGTTTGAGACCAATGAGTTACCATAAGTTCTCTCCTATACAATTAGCTTTGGGCCAATAGTCAAATGTTTTCCATTTAAGAATATTCGAGTGTGCGATATATATTCCCATTGCATCACCTTCTCGCACCAAAATGGGACCCCAAAGAAAATTGGAGATATATGTTGCATATGATTCTCCATCTATAGTGAGGTATCTTGAGATACAAAGTGGAGATGTATTTAAAACCCGATTTGCGAATTGTCATTTTGATGAATCAAAATTTCTAACTTTAGGGGGAGAGAATAAGCTTCCTGAAAAGAAACTTAATTGGAATGCATCATTCTTGATGCATTTGGATATTCGATAAGGACAATGTGAACTAGAAGTTCAAAAGATTATACATTTGCAAAGAATAGCAAATGAATTGCCTGATACATTTTTCGATACAAAGAGGATAACCAAATCTTATATACAAGCGAAAATGCCCCAATTCGAATTAATATTCCAGTCGGACAAATAGCCACTGAAATAAATTCATGCCAGAAGCATGGCAGGCCTGTCGGTTCCAAAAACAAAAATTCTCGAAAAAAAAGAGGTAAATACTATTCCTGTTGAAAAAGACATAGTAAAGACACCTGCAGTTGTC
>NC_029786.2:89305482-89307050 GCF_000816755.2 Arachis ipaensis
ACTAAATTAAACAGAGCATTAGCAAGGAAGAAGAAGAAGAACATTAGCAATATTATTTGAACAAAAAATTCAGAAATTAAAAGTAAGAAGAAGAACCGAACATTCAGAAACTAAACAGAGCCATCAGTAACCAGAGAAAAATTAAAAGAACCATCAAAGTAACAAAACTTCAAACCATCAGAGTAACAGATCCAGAACCAAACTTTCAGAGTAACAAAATTTCAAATATTCACAGCAATTAGAAAACAGAGTAACAAAACACTCAGAACCAAACTTCAAGGACCATCAGCAATAGCAACAGATCCAGAACCAACCTTCAAACATTCAGAACAAAAATTCAAACCATCTGCAAATACAAGACAGATTTGAACAAAACTTCAAAAATTGAAGAAGACTTGAACCAAGATCAAAGCAGACTTGAACAAAAATTGAAGCAGAGTTGAACAAAAATTGAAGCAGACTTGATCCAAGACCGAAGCAGACTTGAAGAAAAATCAGAAATGGAACAAAAATTGAAGAAGAAGACCAAAGTGAAGATGAAGAAGAGAAGCCACTAACCTGGGTCCGTGCCGAGAAGCCAGCGAAGATGAAGAGCCGAAGAGGAGCTGGGTTAGGAGGCGACGATGAAGGGCTAGGCAGAGGGCAACGCGGCTAGGGTTTCTTTCATTCAGAGTTCTCCAGAATATGGATGAAGGAATGATTGGGGAAAGAAGGGGGGCTTGGGTCACGAGGGATCACTGGATCGGTGGATCCGTTTCTTTTTTTTTACAAGTTTTAAAACGGCGTCGTTTTATACGAACCTGCCGGTTACTGGTCCGGCCCAACCGACCGGTTCGCCGATTTTTCACCGGTTTTTCTTCGAACGGTTATAAAGGGAGGATCGGACCGCTTTCACCACCGGTTTCCGGTTGAATCGATTCGACCGGCCGGTCCGGTTTTCAGAACCTTGATTATAATGGTAAGATCGATACTCAACTATTACTGTAAGGCCTTTTTTAGTTAAATTTTGAATATTATCTAAAAGAGAAAAACCCAAAACAGCCCCTAACAATTACCTTAAAAGACAATGAGGTCCTTGACAAAAAAAACCCAACCCGGCCCCTGACAATTACTTCGAAAGGACAACGAAGCTCCTGTGCCAAAAAAAGTTAATGTTATTTTTTTGGCACAGGGGCTAATCTGTCCCAAAAAAAAGATCAGGAGCCGAATTGGGTATTTTTTTTTTTTTGGGTCTCGTTGTCCTTTCGAGATAATTGTCAGGGGTCGAATGGGGTATTCACTCTATCTAAAAAAATCAATTAGGATTATCTCTGAGGACTAGTGCTAGTAGATATTGGTATCATTTTATCCACACCTTTTTTACTACTATACTAAATTGTAACTAATGCACAAACTAATGGGGGAATACTAAGTAACCAAAGAAGTTTAATAGGATATCATTATTGTGAAAATGATCATTCTCCTAGTCCAAAGAGAAGCCCTTACAACTCCTTGTTTAGTATAATTAATTTATTTAATTATTAATTTATGCATTAGTTACAAAATAGTAGTGTAGTAAAAACTATGGA
>NC_029786.2:89307277-89307601 GCF_000816755.2 Arachis ipaensis
TGCAAGACAACATAATTTAAAAAAAAAAATTAGTATAGGCAATCTTAATTGATTTTTTAGAATAATATTAAAAATTTAAACAATAATTATTAAGTGTCATATCATAGTAATTTTAAAAAATACGATAGTAATTGTTGGGATTTATTTTATAAATGAGGAAAGAGTTTTTATAAGATTGATTTCGTATTTAAAGATTTTTCAAATTATAGTCATAAAACCAGTCTAGTAAGATTAGGAACCTTAGAATTGTAGTACCTCCCAATTACCACTGAGCCATTATATTTCTTATTATTGTATATGACAAACTAATTATATAGTATACAT
>NC_029786.2:89307626-89314870 GCF_000816755.2 Arachis ipaensis
AGCAAGAAAGTAATATAGCATAAATAAAGTAAAATAAAATATATAAAGATGAACCTCGGTCATCTCTGGCAGAGCCATCAACAACCAAAAGGATCAATACCAGACCACTCCTTGTAGCTCAAAAACGTCCTTTCTTGAATGTGCTCAACACCTGCTTCTCTGTTATTGATGATTCTATCATTTCTCTCCATCCAGATATTCCAAATCACTGCAAAGAAACTAACTAATAACAGTCGCTCCTCCTTCTTTCTGTTCTGTATGCCAAGCCAACTCTCAAAAAGTCCTTTCATGGTTCCTGGGACCGCCCATGGTCTATCAAAGTGTCTGAGCCAAGCGCCCCATACCTGCCACGTAAACTCACACCCAAGGAACAAATGATGCACAGATTCTAATTCCTTTTTACACAGGGAGCATAAACTATCATTTTGATGAAGCACGCCTAGTCTGCTCAACCTTTCTTTAGTGTTTACCCTGCCAATCAGAACGAACCAGCCAAAAAGCTCAATCCTCGAAGGTACCATTCCTCCCCAAATTGATCTAGTGAAACTGTAACTCGTAATCTCTTCCGAGAGAGTCTCCGCTTGCAACACCTGCAGAAAAGAGTTAGTAGAAAAAATTTCTTTTTTATCAAATTTCCACACAATATTATCCTCTCTGCCAGCTGATAGTGCCACTGGCCTTAACCTCTCATGAAGCTGATGAACTAACTCCATCTCCCATTGGAACAAATCTCTCCTCCAAGAGAAGTTCCAAATCCACTCTACTCCATCCCAGAACCCACAGTCCCCTATCACTGATCCTTGTTGGTTTGAAATAGAGAAGAGCCTTGGAAAACTTGCTTCAAGAGGACCACCTTGCACCCAATTATCTTCCCAAAACCGTGTCCGTCTTCCATTCCCTACTTCCATCGCCAGACCACTAATAAGTTTTTCTTTCACCTGTTGTTCTGCTATATTTAATTGACATATGTCTTTCCATAGGTCCCCCTTCACTGGAAGAGTCTGAGTAGATACATAGCATTAGGGGTTAAATTATTACAGGAACACACTACCTTCTTCCACAACGGGCAATCCTCCTTTGAGAAACGCCACCACCATTTGAACAACAGCGCTGTGTTCCTGATTACTGCATCTCCCACCCCCAATCCTCCAACCTTTTTTGGGGCCTGGACCACCTCCCACTTCACTAGGGATATACCATGAGTACCATCATCCTTACACCACAAAAGCTTCTCTGAAGTGCAATGAGCTTGTTAGCAACCGCCTTTGGCATCTTGTACAGACTGAGGTAATAAACCGGCAGGCTATTCAAGACCGATTTAATAAGAACTAGTTTACCTGCTTTGTTTAATACCTTTGCTTTCCACAGGCTGAGCTTCTCTTCCACCTTGTCTATGATCGGCTTCCAAGTTTTCACTAATCGAGGGTTTGCTCCCAACAAAATACCGAGGTATCGAATCGGTAGCGCCGCTTGATTACACCCCAGAATACCACAGACATGCTTTACCCACTCCTGATCACAATTAACTGGGATCAAGTTCGACTTATCAAAATTGATGCTCAAACCAGACATCAACTCAAAACAGCGCGGCAGCCTCTTATAATTCACAATTGTTTCTATCTCCGGAGGGCAAAACAAGATAGTATCATCTACGAACTGTAGATGGGACAATTCAATATGATCGTGTCTGACCAGCAATGGAGCTATGCGCCCATTTCTAACAGCTTCCCCCAACATTCTATGCAATACATCAACCACGAGCACAAATAACAAAGGAGAAAGTGGATTCCCTCGTCTTAAACCCCTCTCCATTTTAAAAGCCTTGGAAGGTGAACCATTCACCAGTATAGACATAGAGGCCGTACTGACACACTCTTTCACCCAATTCCTCCACCTTTGCTCGAACCCCATCTTCTGAAGTACCAGATCCACAAAGCTCCATCTCACTCTATCATAGGCTTTCTGAAAGTCTAGTTTTATGATTGCCGCCTGCTTTCTTCTCGTCTTGATCCATTGAATTGTCTCACAAGCAATGAGGGCGCTGTCATGTATCGTCCTACCCTTAACAAAAGCACTCTGTGTCTCTCCTATCAAATCCGGCATTACTGTTCTCATTCGCCGCACTAAGACCTTGGAAATCACCTTATACACACACCCCACCATGCTAATAGGTCTGAAGTCCTTGATCTCTTTAGCACCCACAAACTTCGGAGCTAGCGTCACCCACGTGACATTTGCATCATTTGGTAACTTAGCACTTTGGAAGAAATCCATCACTGCTGCAGTGAACTCCTGGCCAATATCCTCCCAGCATCGTTTGATGAAGTTCAAATTGTACCCATCACTACCCGGGGCTTTAGAAGATTCACAGTCCCAAACTGCCTCCCTAATTTCCTCCACAGATGGCATTACCTCCAAAGCAATGGCCTCCGCTCCATCAATCTGTCTTACCAGCCCATTCCGAAAGCCAATCCTCGGAACAAACTCTTCCCGATACAGGTCTTTGTAAAACTCCCTAATTGCAACCTTTATGCGTTCCTGATTCTGCACTACCCGTCCATGAATCATCAGAGCATCAATCCTGTTATTCCATCTTCTAGCCGATGCAATGTTGTGGAAATACCTAGTATTTTTATCCATGTACTTCGCATGCTGAGACCTCGACATCTGCTTCCAGTGTACCTCGTTCCTAACATACCACTTCTCGCAAAAGCTCACCAATGCCTTCCTCCTAGCCTCTGTCGTGCTATCATAAACACCATCACTAACCATAGTATCCAGTTTTGTAATCTCCTCCTCAATCGTCTTCAGCCTCTTATCCATGCCCCCAAAATTGTTCTTGTGCCATAGACGTAAAGGACCCGTTAAAGCCTTCAACTTACTAGTGAACTGAGCCTCTCCCAAACTTCTCCACTCATTCTTAACCATACTCAGGAAACCCTCATGCGTAAACCAGGAATCCAGACTTCTGAACGGACATGGCCCATCACCAACTCTCTTATCCTCCATAATCAATGGACAGTGGTCTGACAACCCTCTAGGCCCACCTTTTAGTCGAACATCCGGAAATTCCTCAACCCACTCTATATTGACCAAAACCCTATCAATCCGACTGCAAGATCGTCCCCTGAACCACGTGAACTTTCTATCATTCAGAGGCAGATCCACCAACTGCATATCCTGTACCCAATTTTTAAACTCTTCCACTGACACCGGTACACTACTAGCTCCTTTGCGCTCTTTGATATGTAGTACCTCATTAAAATCTCCGAAGAAGCAGACAAGCACCTGACACAAACCCGCAACATAACTCAACTCCTCCCAAACAACCCGCTTCTCCTCCCTCTCATGCGCCCCATACACCAAACAAAGAGCACATTTAAAATTATTTTTCAACATCACTCCTTCAACACACAACCACCTCTCCCCCTTATAACAGTTGACAGCTTTGAAAAAGTCACTATCCCAAATGAGCAATAAACCCCCAGAGGCCCCTGCCAACTCCACGTACTCCCATCCCACAGAACTATAGCCCCAAACTCTTACAACATCAAATTTAGTAAAAACCTGCCTCTTAGTTTCAATCAACCCTAACATGTTTAGCTTATAACAGTTCTTCAAAGATTTTATCATACTCAATTTACCGTCCCCCCCTCAACCCCCGAATATTTCAACAGCTAAAAATCATTTAACAAGATTTTTACACACCTTATTTTGATTCTTCGACCGACTTCTTCGTGCCTTTTCCTTTTGTTTCGCCATCTTTCTCTTCACCGCTAATTCTTCATTCTGAGTTTGCAAGATCGCCATGATATCCACTTTTTCATCATATAGCACAGCACCCGACTCTACTGCTAAAGCCCAAGTTTTCTCGTTTTCTTTTAACTGATCAAGCACCGTATCTCTGTCTTCAGCCGTCCCCTGCCCTGCCTCTGCCCTTGTCTTGGATTCCATGTTACCCACAACTTTCCCCTCTGCGTTCTGTGTAACTAATCCTGAAACCCTCGAATCCTCATACTCCTGAGCCAGGTTCGAAAAATTGTTGCCACAAGATAGGCCGGTCGGTCCCTCTTCGGCCGGTTCCATCAGCGTCCGTGCCTTCTCCAGCAAGGGTGCCGCCACCCGACCTCCTTCACCAGTACCAGCGTCCCTGTCCTCCCTGGCCATGGCGCATCGTGCATCGGCCATCGAAGGCTCCAATTCGAGTATCTCAGTCCTCCTCGCAACCGCATCATCCAGCACAAGTGATCCTGGTCGGCGTCGCATTGTGTGTGAACAAGGCGCCCATGCCTGCACCGTGCCCTTCCCATTATGCTTGCTGATTCCCGCACCTTCAGCCCGACCCGGTGCTCTATCCAGTCTAGCCCACCTTACCTCTTTTGAATCTCCAACACACCCTACGTCCATGCATCCATCCGCATTAGCCCCTTCCCCTTTCTCCCAATTCCTTTTTTGGTTCAGCCCACCTACCTGGCCTTGTGTATTTGGGCCACTTATCACCAAGCCCAGACCGCTCCCCTCAGCATTACCGTCCTTTGTATACTCCCTATATGAGAAGCCCAAATCCTTCACTCCACCTAGCCTTATATCCCTATGCACCCCACCTTCACACACGTCCAAAGGCTGCGTAACCGTTCTCTCCGAATTCTCCTCCTCGACCAAACCAACTTCCCCAAAATCCTCCTTCCCATTACTTTTAGTACAGCTATCCGTATCAATAACGTTAAAACCTTCATTCGAATTATGATTTTTGAAATTTAAATCATTAAGGAGCACCTCATCAATTACCTTTATACCCTCCTCACCGCCGATCATGTTATCCTTGAAAATCTTTCGGTCTGCCACCGGATCCCACAGCACCACCTCATTCAATCGACTATTACCACTAACAACAGAGTTCAATCCAGCCCATTCAACTTGTTCCCGTATCGGAATTTCTGCTCCACCGGCCTCATACTCCACTTCTTTAACATAAACATCAAATGCACTATTGCCGATTGAGATGTGGATCCAATCCCGAATAACGTCAAGAGTGCCTGTGTCAACTTGAATCCGTCCAGTTCTAAAGGATGATCCTACTCCTAAACCTATATCACATCTAATCACATCACCCCACAATACACCCATGGTTTTAAACGTTCCTACTGACCATACGTGTAGAGGCACCCAGTAGCATTCCAACCAAACCCTTCTGGTCTCACAACGTTCCGACTCCTCCCATCTCCAAACTTTATGGAAGAACTGTAACATCCTATCCAACTTGAAGGTGAACACCTCTTCTGCATGGTTCACAGAATCAAACGTGATTAACACTTTACAGGCACCTAGCTCACTTACGTCCACAACATGAGGCACATTTTTGCAAATTGCCCTTCTCAACGATTGATGGTCAAAAGGTTTCAAAGTACTTCCTACCAGACTCCACACTAACCAATCCATATTTTCTGCCGCTATCGACACTTCAGCCCTCTTTATCCGGCCATTCGTATGTTGGCCAGTGACGCTCTTACCATCCATCTTCATTTCCACATGTTGTGCCATATTCATCTCTTTTCCACTACCACAATCTTTAGGCTCCTCCTCCTATTGAATTATTCGCTCCACCTGCTCTCGCCGGGGCCTCTCCTGTTGTTGTCTGCGAAACCTAGCTTCACCTACAGATATGATCTTCCCACGTAATCTCATATTATTCATCTCCGTAATCACCTTCAGCGCACCGCCCTTCGTGGTGTACCGAACAAAAGCAAAGAGATACACCGCTCCTAATTTATGTTTAGGGGCAAGATATATGTCGTTAATCCGTCCCGTCCAGCAGAACAAATGATATAACTCCCTCTTTAAAATATCCTCCGGTAAGTTATCCACAAACACAGAAAAAGACTCATTTTCCAGGCGATGGTAGTATTCTCGATTCCAAACCCTAGGATCCTTTGTGCGTGACTGGAGAACCCGAATCCCACCCCTCCCAGTGTTCCCCCCTCTCATTCACTCGCTCTCCCCCTCTCATTATATTAGGATCCTTTTTTTTGTTTTTATTTTTTATTTTTGAGTTTAGTGGTATTGTGGTAATGAAAAAAAAAGGAAAAGAGAACAGTAAAGAAAAGTTACTGCAGATGAGGAATATAGCAGAAAATGCAAAAAATGCAACATATTGGTGATAAAGAATTTTTTTTTGAGAGTATATTTTTTATTGGTAATAAACCAATTTAGTTGGGTATAATTACTAAAAAGACTTATACATATAGCATTACTAATAAATCAATTTTACGGGCTGGTCGGGTTTGGTTTTTAGAACCATGATTTAGATAATTTAATCATTTTAAAACCAAATTAGTTATTCAAAACGTACCCTTCTTGAAAATGGTTAACTTTGAGCTTAAATAAAAATATTTTTAACATTTAACATGTTAAGTTAAATTGGTGTGAGAATTAATTTTAAAATTAGATCTTTTTTGTCTAATTTGTAAATAAAAAATTAAAATTTTTATTTATTTTAAAATAAAAAATTTGAGAAAAAATTCTAAATGGCCCGTAACAATAATATCAAAAGACAACAAGGCCCTTATAGAGAAAAAAAATCCCTTTTCGGTCCATGTCTTTTAACTCCGTTAGACAAG
Organism: Arachis ipaensis; assembly: GCF_000816755.2. Lineage (NCBI taxonomy): Eukaryota > Viridiplantae > Streptophyta > Magnoliopsida > Fabales > Fabaceae > Arachis > Arachis ipaensis. The sequence continues at coordinate 89,314,244 of NC_029786.2, forward strand.
TTAGCCTATCCGTTAATAATTTCTCTCTAAAGCCAACTGACCATGAATACGTGGCACGTTAAGTTAATGATGTGTCAGTTAAATGCCAATCTAGATGGGTAGATTAATGGGCTATCCAACCCAACCCCTAACAATTGTACTAAAAAGAGAAGATTCAACCCTGATGACACAAAAGTCCTCTTTCACTCTATGAAATTATAGAAAATTTTAATCCTCTCCCTCCAAAAATTCGTTGACGATGCTTCACTTGGAAGAAGAAGTTGGTTCCGATGGAGCTATTGACGGCGTTTTGAGGGCGCCATGATGGAAGAACTGACTGTTGAGGTAAGCTTCATTACTCATTCTGTAACACCCTACCACACAGAGCTTTATGCTTAGGACATAAATCAAAGGTGGTGAGGCGCTATAAACGCTAAAATAAAAATGCATAAATAGATATATATGAATAATAGTTTAACTAGAAGTCTTGGGAAAAAGGTTGAACAAAACAATATCGAAAGCGCGTCACACTCGAAAAGCGATTGGATAGAAGACTTATACAGAAAACCAAAGAGACAAGTATATAAACAGAGTTTCAAAAGATAGATACATAAGCAAGCTCTAAACTCGACTTGCGAAGCAAGAGTT
>NC_029786.2:89315794-89332628 GCF_000816755.2 Arachis ipaensis
GGTTAGAATATATATATATATATATATATAAAACTCCAAAAATAAACCAACAAATAAATATAAATCATGTTTCTCCAAGTCAACCTCTAAGAGGGACAAAACATAATATATACAAGATGGATAATCTATACACATATATAGAGTCTCCAGAATGCTCAGTGCGGTGTTTCGCATCCTACATCTGAAAATAATAATATATGTATGGAATGAGAACCGAGAGTTCTCAGTATGGTAAAGGTACCCATATAAATAATATATAAGATCCCGGAAAAGCCAGAGGTATTCCTAGAATTTCGACACTCAAAATTAAACTTAAGGAAAATAAACTAAACCAGAAAGTAGGTAACTGTCTAATGTTCTCAAGTCCTGAATCAATTTTTAACTTAACCATTCACTTTCTGCTTCCTCCAACCTTGTGAAACACCGGTGTATAGACAAGCAATACAGACAAAGAAACACAAGTAGGATACAGATACAGCAGGTAGCAAGTATAGCAGGTAAGCATAATAATCACATAAGCAAGCCTAATTAATGTACAATCAAACAAAACACACATATACATATGATGTATGCCTACCCTATGGCTGATGAGTCTCATCTGTCGGTTATAAAGTCAAACCGACTTGTCCGGTAGCTAACCCTGGATAGAACACCAAACACGGAGCAAGTGGGACAACGTCTCAACCCTTGCATCTTACCCACGTACCCGAGCAAGGGGACCGCCTCATCCCTGCCTCTTACTCAGGTGATGTTATAGTTTTTAACCCAAAGCAAGCAGCGACAGAACTCAACCCTTGCATCTTACCCGAAGTCTTGAACTCTTATCCAGAGCAAGTGGATAACACCACTGCATCTTACCCGGCTTATTGACTTTTACCCGGAGCAAGTGGATAACACAACTGCATCTTACCCGGAGTCACATTCAAAAATTCATTTTCATTATCATTACAATTCATTCAATTTCATAATCAAATTCAGTTATCATCATTCTTCTTCCTCATCTCTTTTCCGGCCATATAGATCTCATTATCATTATAATTCATACTCAAAACACAATTCATTCTTTTTTAAATAAAGCAAACTCAAAACGTAATCTTTTTCTTATTAACTCAAAATCAAATCATCAAATTCTTAAAAATTCAAATCTTTCTAAATAACCACTTCAAACGAAGCCTCCTATTTTCATAAAAATTTTGGCAGCATCTTCTCTAAAACTTAGACTTTTGCCACCCCTCAAGGGTCCCAACCACCAAACTAAACACCTCTCAGTCATTCAAATCATTTCAAGTATCTAATTGTTTCAAAATCAAACCATACATCTCTCAACCAATCTATTTAATTCAATTTCACAAACTTATCATCAATTCTCAACACATCAACAATCATATTTATTTTATAGTCATTAAAGTCATAATCTAACACATGCAAACTCATTTATCTTTTATATACACATCGTATACCATATACATAATTCATCAATAATTCATTCAGTTCATTCTTATCTTAAGGTTTTCTAGTCTAAGTTTTCACGTGACATTAAACATTAATTGTGAGAAACCAAAACCATCCTTTCTGTTTAACAGCTTGCCCACCCTGAAAACGGCTCAGCCGGAGGTAGGGTCCAGCGGCTGGAAGAGCACCGCATGTTGCGTGGTGTCCGGTGCGCCCTGGCGGCCCTTGAAAATCCGGAGGACCGAGTGCCTATCACGCCCGGTCGTACTCATAACCGTATCAGGTCTCCAAGGTGAACAGCCTCTGGTCGATGAAACAATGTAAGCAAGGGAAATCGGCAAAATAGATCCGTAACCTCGGGAAAAGGATTGGCTCTGAGGGCTGGGCACGGAGGTCCCAGCCCCGAACCCGTCGGCTGTCGGTGGACTGCTCGAGCTTCTCCTGTTGAGTTAAGTTTATAACTAATTTAAATGATGATGATAAGCATTGATTTATTGGGTTAAACACACAATTAGTTTTGATTGCCTTAGTTAGTGATGTAGGCCAAAATAAATTAAAGAAGTAGCAGCCCAATCCATTGGAACCAAGAAACGAAGGTAGCTGGTGAGTTTTTGATCCACAAACAAAGCCCAAAGGAATGAAGCAAAGAAATCAGTTGGGATGAATGGAAACTATATCCAATCCAAGACCAAGAAGGTTCCACCAAGTAGAAGCCTTCCAAAGCCAACGTTCACAAGTTTCCTTCGGTCAGAATCAGAAAGAAAGAGAGAGCTTCTTCCTTCTTGGTCATTCACCAGAGAAGAAAGAAAGAGAAAGATAAATCTCAAAAGCAAACATCTAATCGCCCTAATCAAAGCAAGTTAAGCAAAGTTAGAGGATAAAGGTGATTTATTTCCATTTGCATGCAAGTTTAATTCTTCACTTCTTCCTCATACTTCTGCAACATCATTTTTGGATAAATGGAGAAAGATGTTTCTGATAATCACTGCTGTGAATCAAAGGCTCAAATTATTTTTTGGAGCCAAAGCACCTTTTCAAGGGTTTGGATTTGGGATTATCTCTATGCAAATAAAAGCTTGCTGCTCTGCCTTCCTCGGTTAAGCCACAGACCAGAGTCAAAATTCCTAATTTTGGGGTTTATTGAAGAAAAAGAAGAAAATGACATGTGGTTCAAGAAACAAAGGTTTGGCTTTGGAGGAACAAAAGCCGTGACAGAAAATAAGATACAAAAAGAAAATTAATTCAGAAATTGAGAGAAGGAGAAATAACCAGAAACTGAGTTTGTTTGAGAGCTTCCCTGTAAAGAGTTCAATGTTTTGGACAATTTTTCTAAGTTAAAGAAATATTCCGCCAAGATGAAGAGCTTCATCAGAGATAGCTAAATCTGGTTCAACTTATAGCAACAAAGGCTGTTATGCATCAATCTCCTTCAAGTTTTACTATTTTGTATTTCAGTTTCAATGTATATCTTTCTTTGGTTTCTTTCTGAGGTAAAAGGCAAGAAAGTGAGACATTGATAAAAGCCAAAGAGTGAAAAAGGCTGAGTGAAACACTTGAGAGAAAATCCAAGAGTGATTTCAGATTTTTGTTGGTTGTAGTTTCTGTCTTGTGTCTTGTACCTGAGAGGTGTCCCTTGCTAAGTTGGGTAAGCACTTAGTGTGAAGAGTTTAGATATCAGCATAACCAAGTCAAGTTTAAGTAGAAACTTTTGTGTCCAGATGGGATTGTGTGAATCTTAAGGAATTGGTGTATGTAATACTTTGACTATAGTGGAAATTCTACCACTTGCATTGTACAAGGCAACTGAACCAGGATACATGACTGTGTCAACTTCTTCCTTTCTCTCTTTGTTCTGTTTTCTGATATTTATGAGACAAAACAAAATTGTCTCTTAAATTTTTCGCTGCTCAGTTTAAACAGAAATCAAGTTCAAGTTGGGTAACATAGTGTTAGTTTATTGAAAGTAAAAGAAGGCCATAGATTCAACCCTCCTTCTCTAAACCTTCTGTAACCTTCAATTGGTATCAAGAGCTAAGGTCTCAAGAATCAAGCCTTACAGCTTGGAGCAAAGGTCCAATGGCGAACAACATGGGCACAACCATTGTTGCCTATACTCTAACAGAAGGCCAGTCAAACAACAGGCCTCCCTTCTTCAACGGGAAGAACTATGCCTACTGGAAAGAAAGGATGCAAATCTTCATCCAATCCATCGACTACAACATATGGAAGATTGTTGTGAGCGGTCCTAAGATTCTAACAAAGACAAGTGCTAATGGAGTGGTGACTCCAAAGGAGGAAACTGAATGGAATGACGACAACAAGAAGAAAGTGGAACTGAATGCCAAAGTCATTAACTTGTTACACTGTGCTATCAGTTTGAGGAGTACCGAAAGGTGTTCAGATGCAAGACAGCCAAAGAAATCTAGCAGAAACTCCAACTTACACACGAAGGTACCAAAGAAACAAGGATTGATATGTTGCGAAAAGAGTATGAGATGTTTAGCATGAAGAAACGAGAAAGTATTGATGAAATGTTTGAGAGATTCTCAATCATAATTAACAGCCTTGATGCTGTGGGTTTAACTCACACAGAAAAAAACCTTAGTAAGAAAAGTCCTTAGAAGTCTCACAAAAGAATGGGAAACAAAAGCCACTATCCTAGCCAAGAGTAATAATCTAAGTCCTATAATCTATGATGAGCTGAGAGGGAAACTTCTTGCTTATAAAACCACACACACAAGCCAAGACTCAAAGAAAAAGGGAATAGCTCTTAAGTCAAAAGTCGAACCAAAAGAAAGTGAATCCAGTGACAGTTTTTCAGATGATGAACTTGTGTTTATTGCTAGGAGACTTAGAAGGCTAATGAGGAACAAAGGCAAGTACAAGGGCTCGAGCTCAAAGGAGTACAAGAAGGACATGAGCAAAGTGATTTGCCACAACTACAAGGAGGCTGGACATCTCAAATACAACTATCCGAAACTAAAGAAGGAGGACAAAGGAAAGAAAGAAAAGAAGAGAGTGCTCATGACATCTTGGGAAGACCTTGAGAACGATTTGGATGAGGAAGAAGACTCTGAATGTGAAGTTCAAATCTGCTTTATGGCTGGTGAGGACCAACTTGATGAGGTAAATTACTATAACTTGTCCATAGATGATTTACACGTTATCATTGATGATCTCATCCTCAATTCTAAAAAATTGCTGAACAAATACAATAAATGAAAATCTGAAAAAAAAATATTGAAAGCTGGAAATGATTTTTTGAAAGAAAAGGTGAAAGAAACTGAATGTACTTTGGATATTATTGAAGAAAACAGATTTCTGAAATCTGAACTTGAGAAACTTAAAGGAAAGCACATTATGGATCATTCTCAAGAGCTTGTTGTTGAAAATGAAAGGTTAAATGAAAGGATTAAAAGATTGAATAGTGATTTAGTAAAATTTGCTCATAGTTCTAGTAACTTGGACAAATTACTGTCAAATCAAAGACCATTGTTTGAAAAATCTGGTTAGGCTATGTGACAAAAGAGAGTGCAGTTTTTGACAATTCTTCAAAAAAAATTCATGGCCTCTTCTTCTTCAAAAAAAAAATCCACAATCAATAAATTTGGTCTTGAATATATTCCTACCTATGAAGAGGAATTTGAAAAATCCTATTTTGATGAAACTGCATCATCTTCAAGAACTGATACTACACCAAATAAATTGGTTCCGGGCTATATCTCAACCAATGAGGTTGCTTTCAAAAAATCATAGTTCCGCAAAAGAACCTCATATTCAAGAAGCCCATATGCTTTCAAAAATTATGGTTTAAATGCTTTTGCAAAATGGAACATTAACAACAAAAATAATTTTGTCAAAAGACATGCACATTTTTCAAAAACCAGAAAATCTCAGTCTTTTAATCATTTCTAGTATCAAAACTTAAATCAAATTCAGCAATATGCATCAGAAAATCATTACTGTAATGGTAAGAAAGCTGGTCACTCTTACTTACAATGTTTTGTTGAAAAAAGAATAGTAGGAAACCAAACTTACAATGTTGTTTGTGATTTTAATGCACTTAGACAACCAAGGTGGATTAACTTCAAAGGATCCAAATTAATTTGGATACCTAAGGTTACTTGAGAATATATGCAGATTTGCCTAGCATCCAAGAAGAAGAAAGATATGTGGTACTTGGATAGTGGATGCTCTAGGCACATGACTGGAAGGTCAACCTTCTTCATCAAACTGAACAAGTATGATGGAGGGTTTGTAACCTTTGGAGATGATGGAAAAGGTAAAATAATAGCGGTTAGAAAAATAGGTAACAATCATTCTACTTTCATTGATGATGTCTTTTTGGTTGATGGTTTGAGGCATAATCTTTTGAGTATTAGTCAACTGTGTGACTTGGTAATATTCAAAAGATTAGAATGCCGTGTAGTGAATGAAAAATCAAATGAAGTGCTATTTGTAGCAAACCATTGTGATAATGTGTATGGTCTCACTCTTGATGAATTAAATAATCAAAATGTAGCATGTTTTCATTCCAAGAAATTTGAAAAGTGGCTATGGCATAAAAGATTGGGTCATGTTAGCATGTTTCAAATAAACAAGCTTGTCAAGAAGGGATTATTAAGAGGTATTCCTTTGATAAAATTTGACAAAGATATCACTTGTGATGCTTGTCAAATGGGAAAACAAACAAAAACTTCATTTAGATCAAAGGAAAACATCTCTACTAAAAGACCACTTGAATTGCTACATATTGACTTATTTGGTCTAACAAAAACCTAAAGCTTAGGTGGTAAACATTATGGGTTAGTTATTATGGATGACTACATAAGATTTGGCTGGATTTTATTTCTTGCACACAAAAATGACGCCTTCTTAGCTTTTGAAATTTTTAGTAAGAAAATTCAAAATGAAAAGGATTTAAAGATCGCCTCAATAAGAAGTGATCATGGAACTGGATTTCAAAATCAGTCATTTGAATCCTTTTGTGAAGAATTTAGAATATCACAAAATTTTTCTTGTCCAAGAACACCAAAACAAAATGATGTTGTTGAAAGAAGAAACAAAAGTATTCAAGAAATGACAAGAGCTATGCTTTGTGAAAGTAATGTTCCAAAGTTTCTTTGGGCTAAAGCTGTTAACATGGCTTGTCACATTTTGAATAAAACAATCATAAGGAAATCTTTGAAGAAAACTCCTTATGAACTTTAGAAAGGTCACCCACCAAATTTGAATTATCTACATATCTTTGGATGCAAATATTTTTTCCTAAATAACAAAGAAAATATAGAAAAATTTGATCCAAAGGCATATGAGTGGTTATTTGTAGAATACTCCACAACTAGCGAACCATATAGAGTTTATCACTAAGATGCTATAGTAATTGAAGAGTCCATACATGTTACCTTTTGTGACACTAATTTAGTTCAAAGTATCTTGGAAGAATGTGATGTAGGAACTCAAGTTGAAGGAAAAGAAGGAAAAGCCCAAAATCAAGAGAAAGAAATTATTGGGCCACTTGAATTTGAAATTGCTGCTACAGGAGATTCTACAGGAGACAATTCTATTTTGTCTCCGGAAACAGACAAACTTTCTGAAAATGCCAGTTCCTTGGATCCTTCAGTGACCGAATCTGCTCCCAAGTCTACTAGACCCCGTGAGTGGAGATTTTTAAAGAATTATCCACAAGAATTCGTCATTGGAGACGTTTCTCAATGTGTTAAAACTCGATCCTCCACAAGAAAAACAAATGAAGAATCAAACATAGCTTTTCTCTCTTAAATAGAGCCACAAAACATCAAAGAAGCTCTTGATAACCCCTCTTGGGTAAAGGATATGGAGGAAGAGCTTAGTGAATTTGAAAAGAATCAAGTTTGGACGCTTGTTCCAAAGCCAAATGGAAAGAAGGTGACTAACACCAAGTGGATATTCAGGAACAAATTGGGTGAAGGTGGAAGCATAGCCAGAAACAAAGCAAGATTAGTGGCACAAGGATATGATCAAGAGGAAGGAATAGATTTTGATGAATCCTTTGCCCCTGTTGCTCGAATGGAAGCCATAAGACTTCTTCTAGCCTATGCTGCTTATTATGGTTTCAAATTATATCAAATGGATGTGAAATGTGCATTTTTAAATGGTGTAATAGATAGAGAAGTGTATGTGGCTCAACCTCCTGGTTTTGAAAATCAGAAATTTCCTAATCATTTTTTCAAACTTTCAAAAGCTCTTTATGGACTAAGACAAGCACCTAGGGCTTGGTATGAAAAACTCAGTTCTTTTCTCTTGAAAAATGCATTTCAAAGAGGCACCACAGATACTACTCTATTTATTAAAAATTCTAATGATTCTTTTATTTTAGTCCAAATTTATGTTGATGACATTATTTTTGGATCAGCTAATGAGACCCTTTGTACTGAATTTGGAAAACTCATGACAAGTGAATTTGACATGAGTATGATGGGTGAACTTAATTTCTTTCTTGGGCTTCAAATAAAGCAAACTGAAAATGGTATTTTTATATATCAAGAGAAGTATGCCAAGAAATTAGTTAAGAAATTTAGTATGGAAAATGCCAAACTCATGGGAACGCCCATGCACCCTAACTCAAAATTAGAAAAGGATGAAACTGAGAAAGATGTTGATGAGACCAAGTATAGAGGAATGATTGGATCTCTTATGTACCTAACTTCCTCTAGACCTGATATTGTGCAGAGTGTTAGAATGTATTCAAGATTCCAATCAAAACCAAAGGAATCACATCTTTCTGTAGTCAAAAGGATAATTAGATATGTTCATGGCACATCTAATTTTGGCTTATGGTATCCTAAGACTAATGAGTTTTCTACAGTTGGTTATTGTGATGCAGACTTTGCAGGAGACAGAGTAGATAGAAGAAGTACATCAAGCATATGCAGTTTTCTTGGAAAGTCCTTAAATGTCTGGTCTAGTAAGAAGCAATCTACTGTGGCATTATCCATTGCTGAGGCTGAGTATATTGCTGCTTCTTCTTGTTATTCTCAGCTTCTTTGGTTAAAAACTCAGCTTTATGATTATAAATTAAATGCTAAAAATATTCCCTTGTTGTGTGATAACATGAGTGCTATAAACATTTCCAAAAATCACGTTTTGCACTCAAGAACTAAACATATTGAAGTGGGATTTTAATCAATAAGGGAACATGTTCAAAAAGAGAATATTAGCATTTAATTTGTTAAATCAGAGGACTAATTAGATGATATTTTTACCAAACCTCTGGCTGAGGATAGATTGTGTAAACTAAGGACTAATCTAGGCATTCTAAGTTATGATTCATTATTTGCGCATTGCTGATATGTTTGTTGAAATTTTTGTCTCTCAAGTTGGAAAGAGACAATTTTGGGCAAATGAAGAACCATAATCCTGAACATTAATTTCTTGGCTCAATGGAAAATTCTGAATCTTCTGGGCCTACTTTTCAGTTCAAAGTCCGTGTGGTCTAATATGTTTCCTTAAACTTTATCATCTTTGGGTCAAATGAGTGTTACATCAACCATGTGTGAACACAAATCACAATTCATGACCTCTCATTCCAACTACAATCCTCACCATTTTCGTTATGCTATGAACCATGACTTCTATGAGGGTGTTGTCATCTATCGTACCATCTGTCCCACTTTTTTGGTTGATTTACCGAATTTGAAAAAGAGAGATTTTGTTTTTGCTGATAATCTTGAATTTCTGGACTAGAACCGTATTTTCAAAATCAAAAAACCTGTTTACCCTGTTTTAGTTAGGGAGTTCTATGCGAACATGACCTATTATGAGGGCAACATTCACTCTTATGTGAAAGGTCGTGACCTTGTTCTGAACGATGAAACCATTCGTGAATCTCTGAAATACACTGATGTTGGTGCACATGCCTACACCTCTGGTAAGTGGGATGTCGAGTTAGGTGTCTCTTACAAAGACGCTCTGGCCCATGTGTGTGAACACATCTTTGTGATTGATGGCATCACACCAACTCACAAAGCTCTTGGTTACCTTCGTGCTCAGTTGCATCGCATAGTGAACCATATCATCCTTCCTCAAAGTGGTTCATATCAAAGAGTGTCTTTCTGTGATACTATGATTTTATACGCTATTCTCACTAAATCTGAAATCTCTTTTGCATATTTAATTGTAAGACATATGTTTGATTGCATAAGAAGTGAGAAAGATAAAGCTCTTTCCTATGGCATGTTCTTAACTTGCATTTTTGAACATTTTAGTGTTGACTTGTCACAGGAGTCATATGAAAATCAACACTCATATCTAAAAGGAGGTGGTTCAGTGAAACAGCAGAAAAAGGGACCTACTTGAACTGAAAGGGTGGTCATTGATGCTGATGATGAATATGTGCCTGATGAATCTCCTCCTCCCTCTGCCTCGGGGACTTCAGCTTCCACTGGACATAAATCACTTCTATATGGAGTGGTGAAAGATGTAGTCTAGGAATTTGTTTCTCAATCCAACCATCTAATTGCAATGAGCAAAGAACAGAGCAAACTTGCTGTCAAGCATGAAAACTTCCTCAGAAAGTCCAGGGATAGAGTGACAGTTTTCATGAAGTTCATTGACAACCTCCAAGAGGATGATACCATGGCCACAGACCCTGAAGAGGAATATTGTCTCATGGAACAATTCTAATTTGTTTTAGACTTTCTCTTGTTTCGGATGACTGTAAACACTAAACTACTACTTTGTCTTGCTTTCCTCTTATCTAGTTTTATGGAAATTTCACTCTAACAGCTTTTTTGCAGGTTTGATATTGGTTTTATTTCCTCCCTTGATGACAAAAGGGGGAGTAGCAAAGGGAGCAAATTAATCAGTGTTTGATTAATGTTTTAAGTCTGATAAGTGTTTGAATTTTTTTTTTGGTTATTGGTGTGCATTCTCTGCTTTTGTTTTGAATTATTCCCTGCATATGCTTCGTCATGACATAATCAAGTGTTTATTTAATTTTTCTGGAATAAAATATTTAATTTCACTGGCTGGATTCTGGTTAATAAATGACCAAAGGTAGCACAACACAGTTGCTTCTTGTGTTATTTGGATCTCTGGGTGTTTGGTTATGCTGATTAAAAAGTGGCATACCAAAATCTATTTGTACATGTATGCTATGAATTATATGCTATTGCATGATAATGCCTGAACAAGAAATTAGAGAAGAGCACAAATTCAGGGGGAGATACTCTTGAAAAGGAAAGGAGGAGCAAATCAAAAGCAAGTGATATCACCTAAAAGGGAAGTAATTTAACTTTATTAAAGTCAATTCCTTTGATCAATTTTATAACGATGTTTGTCATTAAGGAAAAGATTGTTGAGTTAAGTTTATAACTAATTTAAATGATGATGACAAACATTGATTTATTGGTTTAAACACCCAATTAGTTTTGATTTCCTTAGTTAGTGATGCAGGCCAAAATAAATTAAAGAAACAGCAGCCCAATCCATTGGAACCAAGAAACAAAGGTAGCTGGTGAGTTTTTGATCCACAAACAAAGCCCAAAGGAATGAAGTAAAGAAATCAATTGGGCTGAATAGAAACTATATCCAATCCAAGACTAAGAAGGTTCCACCAAGTAGAAGCCTTCCAAAGCTAATGTTCACAATGTTGGCTTCTGTCAGAATCAGAAAGAAAGAGAGAGCTTCTTCCTTCTTAGTTATTCACCAGAGAAAAAAGAAAGAAAAAGGTAAATCTCAAAAGTAAACATCTAATCGTCCTAATCAAAGCAAGTTCAGCAAAGTCAGAGGATAAAGGTGATTTACTTCCATTTGCATGCAAGTTTAATTCTTCACTTCTTTCTCATACTTCTGCAACGCCATTTTTTGATAAATAGAGAAAGATGTTTTTGATAATCACTAGTGTGAAACAAAAGCTCAAATTGTTTCTTGGAGCCAAAGCACCTTTTCAAGGGTTTGGATTTGGGATATCTCTATGCAAACAAAAGCTTGCTACTCTGCCCTCCTCGGTTAACCACATACCAGAGTCAAAATCCCTAATTTTGGGGTTGATTGAAGAAAAAGAAGAAAATGACATGTGGTTCAAGAAACAAAGGTTTGACTTTGGAGGAACAAAAGCCGTGATAGAAAATAAGATACAAAAAGAAAATTAATTCAGAAATTGAGAGAAGGAGAAAGAACCAGAAACTGAGTTTGTTTGAGAGCTTCCCTGTAAAGAGTTCAATGTTTTGGACAATGTTTCTAAGTTAAAGAAACATTCCGCCAAGATGAAGAGCTTCATCAGAGATAGCTAAATCTGGTTCAACTTATAGTAACAAAGGCTGTTATGCATCAATCTCCTTTAAGTTTTACTGTTTTGTATTTCAGTTTCAATGTATATCTTTCTTTGGTTTCTTTCTGAGGTAAAAGGCAAGAAAGTGAGACATTGATAAAAGACAAAGAGTGAAAAAGGCTGAGTGAAACACTTGAGAAAAAAGCCAAGAATGATTTTAGATTTCTGTTGGTTGTAGTTTCTGTCTTGTGTCTTGTACCTGAGAGGTGCCCCTTGCTAAGTTGGGTAAGCACTTAGTGTGAAAAGTTTAGGTATCAGCATAACCAATTCAAGTTTAAGTAGAAACTTGTGTGTCCAGATGGGATTGTGTGAATCCTAAGAAATTGGTGTATGTAATACTTTGACTATAATAGAAATTACACCACTGTTTTAGTGGAGACTGGATGTAGGTTACATTGCACAAGGCAACTGAACCAGGATACATGACTTTGTCAACTTCATCTTTTCTCTCTTTGCTATATTTTCTGATATTTATGAGACAAAATGAAATTGTCTCTTAAACTTTTCGCTACTCAGTTCAATAGAAATCAAGTTCATGTTAGGTTACAAAGTGTTAGTTTATTGAAAGTAAAAGAAGGCCATATATTCAACCCCCCTTCTCTAAGCCTTTTGTAACCTTCATATACCTTGGCCGATTCCCCCTAAACTCGAAACACTTCAAAAACCTCTCCTTTCACAAGCTCCAAGCTTCCAAACGTCAATTCCTCAAACTTAATCACCCGGATTTCGTTCCAAACTGCCCAATTGAACTCTAAATCAACAAGAACTAACATAATCTAATTCACACATTATCACTATAATCATCATAGAGTTCACTAATTTAATAATTCACAAGGGTTCAACAGTTCCTTACCTTACCCACAGATCAATTGGACAAAACTCAATGATTATCCGCTACTAGAGTTCACATAAACCGTCAAAATCATTCAATTTCTCAATACCTAAACTCAAAACTCACGAAATTTAGGAGAAATTTTTTACCACTTTGTTCAAATAGAATTAAAGAGAATTTTGAGACGAACATGTGGCCGTTGACGACTCGTCATTCGGAGTTACGAATTGAAAGTTACGGACGATTGAAAATTAGAAGTGGATTACGCACGTTAACTCTCTTCGGCGTGCTTCAACTGAAGTAATGCGAAAGAAAAGGGGCTGAGCCATGTTTATATAAGAAGGCCTTAGGTCCGGTCTAACCGGTTTGGCCCGTTGATCTGTTTTTGGGTCAACATTTTTAAAATTAGTGTCAAAATTCATATTTAAATTATTTCTATTTTTTAGACTATAAAATTTAAGTTTCTAATTTTTCTAAATAATAATTAATTTATTGGTTAATTATTTATTAATTATCCAGAGTTTACACACTTTTTCTGTCATTGCATGTGTATGATCAAATTGAATATACTTTTATTCATACTCTATGTCATTAAATATGCTTTGAAACCTATGATTTAGATTTTGAAATATAGATTATATTTAAATTTTGTATGATGGACCAAAAAATCTGCAGTTCCTAATGGAATAGGTAACAAAGCAACCTTGCCCCCCACTGCCACTGTACAATGATTTATTACGTAAAAGAAATGCTAAAACTCCCATACTAAACCAGCTTTTAGTTAAAATTATTTCCAAAGAGAAAAATCTGGTAGCCTTTCAGAGTAGTAATTGCAACAGCCAGAAAAATACCTGAAATTCATATAGCTATTTTAGCAGGATCTCTATCAGAAGGTACTGAAAAGACGGGTTTATTAGAAGAGATTTCCTCCACCGCATCAAGGACATCTTGTGCTGTGCCGCCCTATTCGCTTCGACAATATGATGCTTTATACTAGACGTAGAATCCCCTCAGACCACTCCAAAGAAAAAAAGATATCCTTGAGCCAAACCATCGTCAGACTCAAAATGAGACTTTTCCAATGACACGAAGAATTTTTTGACATCATATGGAAATCTAACTTCCTTTATTCAACAACTCAACCAGAACGGCAGAGATTCAACAATTCACCAGGAATTCCGCTCTCATTTTACTGACGAATAATTCCGTCGCGCAAATGGGTTGCCCGTGTCGCAAAAGACTAGGATGGGAAACAAAACGGAATGTACCGGATTTTTAGCACGTGAAACCATCAAGAGACCAAAGCAGGGCTCGACAACAAAGTAGCTAGACACAAGGACAACTTTGATCATCTCATAGATGATCTTCAAAGTTTCGCTTGATGAAGCATAAAATGAAAGAAGAAATATATCCAAGAGTCTCAGCCACAAGAGTGCTATAATGATAGATTGCGTTATATTGTCTGCTTCGTTCTATTTGCCGCTAAAAGCATTCTGCTTAAACCTTACTTAACAGCAAGCCGCGAAAGTCTTCGCCTATAGCTTCTACTTCCGAAGTAAGTTCCGGGAAAGTTAATTTGAATTTCCATTTGTGACTTGTGAATTGATAAATGTAAGATTTAACAGCTCTCCGTAAGAAAGGGAGTGCAGTCCCAGCAGGGTCAGAATAAGGGAATTCGACTAGTTAGCAATTCAATCAGCCTTAGCTAAGACATCTCCTGCCGCTTTAAATCAATCTTCCTCGAGAATTAGCTGGGCCCTGCAGTGGTAGAACTGGTACCAGGATTCCCTGGTCATACCAGAATGACCTGGTGAACCGGGCGTACTACTTGATTTGCCAAGCAGCTCTTTCTTCTTTTATGAGATTTCTAGAAAGAGGGAAGGATCACTCCTAAATGCGGCCTTTCTCTTATATACATTAAAAGAGGGGGCTAAAAAAGTCCAATCTTTGATGTATGGCTGTTAAAATTCTTTTATAGCCTTTCCTCTTTGTGAGGGTCATAAGACCCTCGAAACTAAGGTTTATCAGTAATTACTTTCTTTGGTTTGGATAAAGTTTATCAACAGCTTTTGGAAGTAAATTCTCTTTTCTTATAGACTTTCTGACCCATTTTCCTTTATTCCGTCTTCTTCCTCTTATGCGTAAGGGATTCTAAGTCAATTTTATCGAGTATCCTCTCTCGGCCAAGGGAAGGCTTCTTGTCTTTCTTAGGTGTTCGATGTTCAAGTTTATACTTGACTAAAGAAATAGTCTTTTTTCTTATTTACACTTTGACTAAGTCATGCGAAAACGAGAGAGGATGCTTTTCTCAGGACGGGCAGTGTGTAACTAAAAACTAGACTAAGAACCCCAAGCCGCGTAACTCTGAACTAAACTCTAGAGGGGAAGAAACTTTCGCAATAAGAGACGTTGCTTTCGTAGTTTCATTGAATCCCAAGGGACTTGTAATTGAATAAATTAGAAGGCTTTACCAACTTTGGAGAAGATTCTATTAGAAGGCGTAGGCCTATTCTAGTGCCCTAAACTTAAGTTGGAAGTCGGCTCTCATATTGAGCAATTTTGTCTAATGGCATTCGATCACTGTTTTGAAAGTTGCCCATCGCCAGCTCTCCTCCGGCACGAAATCATAAATAAGCTCTACCAAGGATTGCCAAGCATTTGGTACTGACTTTCCTCCGCCCTTTTTAGTAATGTAGGACAGATATTTGAATGCTCACTTGGGTTAGCAGGAGACCTGGCGAACTATCTTTCCAAAGCCACTCTATATATATATTTTTTTTGACCGAAAACTTTACGTGTTTTGTTGAGGTTGATGCTTCATTTTTTTATTATTCATAAGTTTACATTTTATTCTACTGCAATGCAATATTGCATTTTATCCGTAAGTTTGCTTATTCCTTATTATTCATAAGCTTATTGTGTTTGTTCTAAATCTTACTTGCAATGCAATATCGTGTTTAAGCTTATTGTATTTGTTCTGAATCTTACTTGCAATGTTTATTCCACCATATATGCACACACAAAAATGTTTCATTGGTCAAAGATTTTTATTAACTTATTGCATAATTTTATTTAAATTTTTGTAAGAGTTTAAACAAGTATACCTTAAAATTATTTGGTATGAATTAGTCTATCTAAATTTTAGATAAGTTGATATATAATTCACATTAACTTGTTTAGTTAGACATGATTATTAATCATTAAAATTACTAAATCATCTACGTTATTTTTAAATATATCTATCTATTAACTATTCTATCTTCTTCAATATCTTTTTCATTAAAATAACATTCTTAAAAGTAACGTTCTCATCAATATTTTTTGAACTAATATATCTAGCTACTTGAAATATTTACAATGCATCTAGCTACTTGAAATATTTACAATGTGAGATGGGGATCTGAAAAATTAAAAATTTCGATCGTAAAAATATAAAATTTTTAAATTTAAAAAATTACATGCAAAAATTATAAATCAATTCTTACATTGTAATTAGGGCATCCTAAGAAGAACCTATCTGAATTAAATTTTGTGCAAAATTGTAAGAGAATCGCTTTGGTGCCACAGTGATATTTTGGAGACATAAATTTCTTCTTTTGCAACACTTCTAGAAAAAAAGGTGCAACTCATATTCTCTTTGCCAACACTATAATCATGCAGAGTGCAACTCCTAGTTTCTAAAGAATGATTTTCATGGCTCATGGTAGCAGCACAGTTAGAGTTTTATACAAAGAGAAAGGAGAAAAAAGCACTTAGGATTGTTCATATTCTATGTAAATAAAACAGGAAGTTATAAATTTAAAAATTGTTAGGGGTTAGGTCGGGTGATTCATTAATATTTCAATTTAGGTTGGTACTTAACAGACACATTATCATCTTAACGTGTTATGTATTTACGTTCCGTAAACCCCATAAATAAATTATTGACGTAAGGACTAACTTGTCTCACGGTACAAAATATCAGGGGCCAAAAAGTAATTTTTTTTCTAGGGACCTCGTTGTCTTTCGAAAAAATTGTCAGAGGCCGAATTGGATATTCATTAAAAAAAAATTCTAATTTTGAAGTGAATTCTAATATATATATATGAGAAAAAGACAATTAGGTTTTGATCTTTTGTCCCGTAGATATTTATATTCTTAAAGATTTAAAAATACATTTAAATTTCTGTGTCTAATTTTTTTCATTTTAAAAACAATCTCATAGTATATATTCGTATATCGGCCAAGTCAATACAATG